>NW_023270377.1:45573273-45673606 GCF_011800145.1 Mirounga leonina | reverse complement strand
ATATATATATATATATATATATATATATATATATATATATATATATAATTCCTCTAGTTTTTTTTTTTAATAGTCTGGAACATTTCCAAAGCCATATATATTTATACAGTAAGAGTCAGAAAAGTAATATTTTTACTGGTGTAAAAACCATAAGAATGACAGGCTGACATTTATTACTGTAGGAATCCTTTAAAATTTCTGGATTAGAATGAAAGTTCATTGTCAAAATAAAAGGAGAAATATGTCAAACATACGTATTACTAAGTTATGAAAGAATCACCTAAGCTAATGTAATAAAACAGTGGCCTTGAGTTTTTTTTTAATAAATATTTTATATCATTTCATAGATATTTCTGTTCTCTTGGTTCTCAAACAAACTTCTGATGCTGGCATCTGGTTGTCTTTAAAATATTTACCAAATATAGAATTCCAGACTCTATTTTATTATAAAATCAGCCCAGACACAGTATCAGATATTAACAAGCATACATTGTTACATTATGTATTTGTTTTTTAAAAAAACTTATCTAGATTATATGCATTTGATTTGGGACTATAAAATAGATAACAGAGTATTTACAAGCTTATTTTCACAACAATTTTTTTTACAAACTTCCAAGAAAATAAGAAATCCTTCACTGATTTCCTTCATGTAAAATAATTGCGAATTTGTCTACACAGTAGAAATGGAAGGGCCAAAGTTTCTATTTACAGATACAGGGAAACTGATTCCCTCCCACTTGTGTAGTAAGATAGGAAAGTAGCTGACAAGGTGTAATATCAACCAAGATGTCTCCCTAATGATAGCAAAGTAGGATTGCATGTCCTACATACTGTTCGTCAAATTTCAAAAACAGATATAATATTGGATATGACTATGATGTATCAGCCAAAGAGTAGACAATAGCAGTTCTGCTCAGTCACTTTTCTTGGAAAATAATTACTTCTTTATCCAGTCCATTTGAAAGGGTAAATACAAAAAGGGCTAGAAGATTTACCGGGTTAAAAAAAAAAAAATCAACTGCACCAATGAATATGGGATAAAAATTTTAAAAACAAACAAATGGAAAGCTAATTTTCCCTCTGAGTCTGGAGGTCTTACCTAGCTCTCTTTAGTCAGTAAGAGTAGAATTGTGCCCAGTGTGTATATGAACTTTTACAGTCTTACTCATTTGTGAATTCATGCAGAGTGGTGTCCTAGAGCTGGTACGTACCAGCCTGTAAGAGTTGATTGTACTGACATTTTCCCAATTTCACATTCAGCAATGTCAAATGGGTAGCCTGAATTCAGCCGTGGTGGGAATACACCACAGAAACTGGAAAACATTACAAATCAGTGGTTATTTTTCTCCCAAAGAGCTAGTTATTAAACATTTAACAACACACTACTGAATTGATGTGAAGGTTTTCTTTGTGGCATTCAAGAAATTCATTGAATATTGAAGTCTTCTGGTTGTAAAGCCATAGATCGAAGTCCTTTAGTTAGGAGTGGCACAAAATAGTTAAGCAGTACTCCCTCAATTATCAATCATATAACTTTTCTGGTTTTAAGACAACATTTTCAATATCATGGATGCTTTTTCCATTTAAGTGTTCACTAGGACAGTCATGACTGTAACCTGTACCATCACTGATTGTTGACACTGTGTAGGATGCGCTTCGAAGAGCATCTGTATGGGAAAAGCTGTTTCCAAATTGGATTTTATATTGATTCCAATTTCTTTTTAGAATTGCTTGAACCTGTCAATCAAAAAGAAACAGAAAGGACAAGAACAATTCATTATCTGAAATAAAGATATTGTATTTAAAAGTACAATAAAATAATTTATGTAAAACTTAAAAAAAAGCATTGATGTTAATTAGTGAATAATACTGCTTTATTTTCTTAATTAAAAGAATTAAATTGGGAACATTAAGAAATTTTTATTTAGGAAATTCATTGCATTACTCTTTACTCTTAGATCCCATTAATATTTTATGCCTTATCTTTGAAGCTTTAATAATGCATATGAATGTATTATTGTCAAATAAGTAGTTAACCCAGACCCCCATTTGCAAGCTTGCATGTGTAACATTTAGTTTTATATCAGTATCTTAATAATAGAATGAGAAGACAATTAGTGAGAGTACAAAAGGAGAGAGAAAAGAGGTAAAAGAAAAAGAAGTTAGGGATACAAGGACTATAAATATTCATCATCATCATTAACAGCAGCAACTACTTTTTATTGAGTGATTATCATGTGCCAGGTATTGTGCTACATTCTGGAAAAAAGTTAGGGTGTTTGTCCTCCTGAACCTTACTACCCAGAGGGAAGAAAGTGTTGAACAGGTAATTACAAATGGGATAAGCCTGTGAAAAAGTTTAGGAATGTCACCACTCCACTTCTTTGTGTTTGGATCCCCCTCTGACTGGGTGAATTTGATATTTAATGACTTCCTTCTTCTCTAGGGCTAGAGATCAGGACCGGTAGGCCATATATAGTGACTTTGGTTTTAACTGAACGTGAGACACTAAGGGGATTTTCTTCATATTGATTCAGTAAGTGGAAATGAGAATATTCAAATACATCTCCCACTTGGTAACCTGGATATTTCCAGGTGTCTGATGATTGGGCAGACCAGTGTGGGGCCATCTCCTACTTTACGAGTGTATTAGCCACATGCCTGTGACATAAGTTAGGTCTGTCCAAAACATGTCTAGCTTTGAATTGTCTTCCCCAAGCTCTCAACTGCTCTTTGACATTTTGATTGCTTCCTCAGGGGCAATCTGAGCATCACTAAAAGCAATTTTCCAATAATCCATGTACTAGAAATATACTCATGCAAAAATTGTCTACCTTGCTACTAATTATATAGAATTCCTCAACTCTTCATTCACTGTATTCATGTGTAAAAATTAATATTAAATATTAAATATAAATATTAAAATAGGGCTGGTTTATTTAAGTCTACGTTCTTTTGTCTAATAGATCTAGAAAACTTCTCCAAATTATGAACAATCTATTACTAATAGGTATTCCCAGGAGCTCTTTTAATGAGAGGACTCTGTGGGATACTTCAAAGTCCTTTTAGAGTCTCCTGTACTCTGTCACTTAAAATGAACACCAAGTTTTACTGTCTCACCTTATATTTTAACATGTAGAAAAATGGAAGACACAAATACAAAGTCAATGGGTTTCTTTAGTTAGAATTCAAAATGAGTTATTAGAATTTCAAGTATTATATAATTAGAAATGCAATAAATGAGGGCGCCTGGGTGGCTCAGTTGGTTGGGTGACTGCCTTTGGCTCAGGTCATGATCCTGGAGTCCCTGGATCAAGTCCCGCATCGGGCTCCCTGCTCAGCGGGGAGTCTGCTTCTCCCTCTGACCCTCTTCCCTCTCATGCTCTCTCTCATTCTCTCTCTCAAATAAATAAATAAAATCTTTAAAAAAAAAAAAAGAAATGCAATAAATGTGTTTTAAATGTATTTTTGTGAAATTCAGAACTTCAGGACTTTCAAGTTTATATATACACACACATATATATAAACTGTATCTGAAGGGAATAATTTATGTTCTTGTAAATTTTCTTTGAAATAAAAGCATTTATAGGACAACAAATACATTTATCTTGCAAAAAAGTATATACTACTGCTTCCCTCATGATTTAGTGATGTCTTTCTTAATTCTCCAAATAGCATGTTTAAAGTAATTTAAAATAATGTCTGCATATGTAATATCTTCATGAGCATAAGCAAATAACAAATGGAATGGCTTTAGAGTGTGCTTTTTAAATAAATATTCAAAGATTTACAACAAAAATGACTTTGGCCAATTATCTAGATATTTCTGATGGGAATTGTTTTTGATCCTGATTTTCTGCTAAATTCATTTCTCTTCACTTTGTTACTAAATGATGGACTGACTGAATACATTTACTATATAGTTTCTGTTTGAAAGAAAATAGAATGTAACTTTATACAAAAGATTCTACATAAATGTTGGGAAGCAGCTGACAAGAAGGAGTATCTTAGCTGTGAATGTAATAATTATGTTCTTGAAAATGAAAGCTTAAATTCAATTCCAACCATCAAAATGACTTTTGAAATATCTGACTGCTCTTGAAATATCTGCTTTGATTACAATCATCACCCTATTTCTTCCTTACAACCAAATCATCAGAAAAACCATGGAAGTTCAATTTCCTGAACTATGGGGACTTACTGAAGTTAAAAATGAACCTAATTAAAGACCCATTGGCCTTGTAGGCATCTGTTTGTTTATATTATTCTCTATAAGGATTTGTTTTTCATCTGCTTCCTCTAATACAATGTCATACTGTTCAACAGAACATTAAAGTGGCCACTCTTAATACACCTTTAATGAGAAAACTGTAATGGGGAAAGATAACAAGGAAAATTGCAATTGGAAGGGAAGATAGCCTGATGTTATTAAAGATATGAAAATGTAAATGTTATACAAAGAGTAAGGCCAACTGTTTTTACAATGTAACGTTACAACTTTATATGCCCATTAGCACTTGATAAGGAATCAATTCTATATTCCTTAACCTAAATTAGTTAAAAAATAGTTAATAGAGCTTCATATAAAAATGCTACCTAGTTCTCATTATAAAATATAGGTTTGGTTATTCTCAATAAATCTCTTTGTTCACTTTATAAAAGTATCTCTCTCAGGTGTTGTTAGATTTACCCCTGAGGCTAGGGAGGGCACTTCTAATAACTAGATCTCTAGTTTATGCTAACAGTCCATATTTGGCTGAGTGGGCTAGAGATGAGATGAATGTGTCCTGAGCACTTGTCATGCCACAATTATTTAACTAGTGAGAAATGCAAATAGAAATATTTTGGCTTAAAAAATAAACAAAGTGTGAGAGTAAAAAAAAAAAAACAAAACAAAAACAGTAGAGACTACGCTAAAGGGAAGCTACTTGACCTCCTGTGGAAAGCAAGAAGGGAACGTAAGCCCGAGAAAATGATTTTAAGAACTACATGACATAGTTGGAACCACACAAAATGAATCTGGCAGTTGTGCCTTCATGTTATGAGAGTGGGAAAAACTAAGAGGCAAAAAGACAAAAAAGGAGGGATTATAGTATTTCTTAAGATGAGAAATGAGTCATCCACAAATAGGGATTGTATCTTGAGAGATGAAGAAAAGGGGACACATATTGGAGATGTTGTAAAGAACCAAAGGATTTGGCAACAACTAGGCTCAAAAGATTTTGTATTATTGTAATTTTTTACTGCCCAAATTTTCTCAATTTTAGGACATGGCAGAAGATCAAGGTCTGGGTCTCTTTTGGTTACACAGAGAGTGCAATCAGAGTATTAGGCATTAGTTTAGATATTCCCTGGGCAACCTTTCCAAATAAAAAGTCCAATTTGAGATTGACTCCAATATGACTAATGCTCCCATTTGTGCATGTATTTTTGAAAATGAACGAGTTGAGAGATCTAGTAAGGAATCTGTAATGTACTGGTAATCTAATAAGGGTGGGGCATGGTGCTAAAAGCTTTAGATTCCTAGCTTACACTAATCTTTGTGAGACTTGTGTAAGGAACTTGCTTTTATTTCCTTTTAATAAAAGTAGACACTGAGACTCTAGGAGGCTCAGGATATTGCCCGAAGTATTACAGCCAGGAACAAAGTGGCATCTTTGGGGTAAAAACACATTGCTGTATCTGTGCTTTTATTCTACATTGCTTCCTATCACAAAATATTTTACTAGTGATTATGATTAATACATTTAGAAATTACCCTTTATTAAAATGAAATCTGTTTCTGCAAGTGGAGAGGTATATTGTTCATATTGTATGCCTGTTCTTTGGCATGTTGTCCATTTCTCTCTCATCTATTTTAATTATAAAATCCTATATAGGCAGCAAATAGGATTGTCTAATTCAGCTCATGCAATCATAAATTTATAGAAGTACATAATAAATGCTATTTGAATTTTATTATCAAAACAAATGATTTATCTATTCTTCCTCATTGCATTTTACATCTGTACTTCTCAATGATTTCAGAAAAAGTCACTGTCGTCCACTGTATAACAGAAAAATCATGGAAGCACCACTTAAAGATACGAAATATAGCCTACTATATTTGACAGTTCTACACTCCATTATAAATAATAAATAAATGAAATAAAAATTTTAAAAAATCAATTTAATAAAATCAAACATGAAATTTCATCATGTGCTAAGAGAAAGAAGTAAACAATTATTAAGCAAAGGAGAGCAATATTTTATAGTTTTTCATGACATGTACATGATTTCCAATGTTGATTTATTTTTTAGGAATAGTTCCCATAATGTTACACCTACTGGTCCGTATGTTTCCCATCTGAAGCTTTGCGATAAGCTTCACAGTTACCAAGTATTTGAGTCTCACTCAGTTGCTGTCTGGATTTCTAAACTTTGCTGAATTTTACAAAATCCTCCAAAAGGTTAAAATTTGTCAAATAGATTAAAAACAGATAAAGAGCTAAAATCAGTATAGCTCAAACCACTGAGCTATAACACTATTCGTATGCATAAGAACCTTGGTACCAGTTTCTAAAACACCTGAAGCTTTCTTATTCGGAAAGCCTTGGATAAAAATCTTGAAATATCCAAGAGCACATTGCCATGTTACAAATTACAGCATTCTGTTCTCCTCAGTTTTCTAACTTATTGCATGCCCTCCCTGTATAACTGAGAGTTTAATTCTTTAAAATCTTTTTGTAACAACCATAAAACTGTTTTCCAAACCACATTGTGAGCCAGGCAAAACAAAAAACAGAGAAAGGGGGAAAATGAAAATGAGTCAATTCTATTTCCTATTAGAGTGTATGTTTTATGAGGTTAAGGATTGCCTAGCATTGTACCTACGACAAAGGCCAGACTTACTAGGATTAGTGCAAAAGGTAGGTCAAAGGCTACATGACTGGGGCGCCTGGGTGGCTCAGTCTGTTAAGTTGGCTGCCTTCAGCTCAGGTCATGATCCCAGGGTCCTAGGATTGAGCCCCGCATCGGGCTCCCTGCTCGGCAGGGAGCCTGCTTCTCCCTCTCCCTCTGCCTGCCTCTCTGCCTACTTGTTCTCTCTCTCTCTCTCTCTCCGTCAAATAAATAAATAAAATCTTAAAAAAAAAAAAAAAAAGGCTACATGACTAAAAGTCACTGATGGACTATTTTAAAGTGAGGCTGGATTTGCCCTACTCTTGAACTCCAGTATGACCCAAGCTTTTGGGAAGAAGAGTTGCATCCATGAAAAGAGATTCGTTTTTTTCCTGATCAAAATGGAATTTGAAGTAGTTGTTCCTAGGGAATGTATAATTGTCTTTATTTTTAAGAAAAAGATGTATTGCAAATATAAAACGATAAAAGGAATAAAAATAATCACCATACCTCTCCATTAAAGAAACAGAAAATTGTAGAAACCAGAAGACCCTGTAAAAGAAAAACAGAATTTTCTGATTCCAAATGGAAAAGATACATTATTTGTAACCAACTTGCTACATACATAGTCAAACTAAACCAAAGCTATATGCAATTTAATACCAAACTTCACAAGGTGCCTTCCTGATTCAAGAACACCATACCTGATAGTGCATAAGGATGTGCATAATGTAGTCATATATCTCCTCTGCAATCCTTCCTTCAGGTCGCCACGGAATCAGCACAAATTCAATGCCAAGTAACGGCACCAGGATAAGTGTAGCTCTCACAGCTTTCATGTAGAGATTGGATTCTGCTTGGTGAGTAACTTTTAACTTGGTAATGAGAACACGTACAATATTTAATAGAAAAAAAAGATTCACCTAAAAAAATAAAATGGCATATTGAAAACTGTTTAATATTTAATATTAAGAAGCATTACTGAAGGATCTTTGATTTTATAAGTCATAGATTATTTTCAATGTACAAGAATATGTTCTACTGCAGAGAATATATGCCTAATATATTAATTTGTATTTCTAGAGTTGTGATTTATTAATTTAACAAGCGCATCGATGTTAGTGGACTTAGTTTTAGAAAAATAGAATTATGGTGGAATTATTGTGGAACACATTCAGTTAAGGAATATCTGAGTGTTTTTCTCAGCTCATTTTCTTATGCAGTTTTTTTTAAATTTTGCGATGGTCCAAAAACAAAGTTTTTTGAACATTTTCAGCTCAAACAAAGGAAAGAATTGTTTATAACAAATGCTAATTTTTTTAGGTGTCTCCTCTTTATCACTGTCCATACTAGTACTTTCCAAATACATATTATACCATAATAACCATTTTCATCTTTTTGGTTTCTCCTTCCTGTGTTTCCTTTTCTAACAGTAATCCTCACAACTCCTGAGATAGTACTGTAAGCTTCTTTATCATTCTAAGGAGGCTGATCACACACTAAAACCAGCTGATGTTCAACCTAGATCACCCTAGAGTTAAAACAATTTTGGCATCCCACAGGGCCGTCTGTTAATTACTTTCTGTAATTACATATTTACTGTGTGTTAAAAACTTCTCCCAAGAGAAATCATTCTCTTTGAAAGGGAGCTATAAAACTTCAAAAATTTAGTGTGGATAACTAAGTCACTCAGGAAACAGAGTTCTGCTTTAATATATCTCTCTCGCTCTCTCTCTCACTTTGAATACCACTTCCTTATCTTCATCCAAGTCAATATCTTTTATGCTTGTCTATTTTTTCTGTGCCCATATTTTGTGCCTTCCATAAGATTATGGATATTAACTCCAGAAGATCCCCTTAGGGCTCTTATGTCATTACGCTATATTCTCTTTACTTTTTCTTTACCCTGACTTCTAGCATCTATGCTTCAATAATCTAAAGCTTTTAAACTACATCCTGATAAGTAATTTATATCTGCTTACCTTAATAAATTGGAATAATAATGATAGCCCCTCATTTAATATAGAAAACAATGAACAAATAACATAGATATGCTGACTTAAGACATGTGTTATGAAAATAACTGGGCATAAAAATATTCCACTACTATTCTTAGAGAATCTAATGGGACATATGCTCCAAAGTTCACCACAATACCGATGGAAACACATCTATGAAAAGTAACATGGTTATAGACACAGGAATGTCTCTGCTAAAGACAAAAGCAGAATAAGCCATTTCAACAGGTGTAAGAATGAAACATGACAAATCAACACATCAGCTGTTTTTCCACCCATCCTATTATGTTCCCTTCCTAAGCACTCATGGCTATTGTAAAGTTTTGACTAAATGGAAATTACTATCAGCCCATGAAAGAAAATATAATAATGCCCTTTTATCTGCTTATAAATTTAGAATATAAAATATTTTATAATCCTTACATGCAAAAATCATAAATTATAAAATCAGTAGAAATGTTGCAATTTAGATGCTCATTATATGAAAATCTCTAAATGCAAAGTGCTTTTCCAAAATGGCAAATCTGATTTAAAATGTGAAACTAGAAACTAGAAAGTCATCCTACTTTATTTTCTGCAAATACTTCCATTTATTTTGAATAGGATTGAATAAGAATTTTAAATTTCAGATGACCTATACCTGAATCTCATCTATCTTTGAGCAAAACTAGTTAAGGGGAAGAAAAGAAATCTGTTTTTATTCCAGTACTCATAAAGATCATGTAACTGGTAGGCACAACAGGACATTTTCATATCATGATCCCACACTCGGGTCATGAAAGGGAGCAGTGGGCCTCAGCACAGTGAGGGCAGGAGGATTCCTAGAAGCCATTCCCAGACTAGAACAGCCAGCAATCACTTAACTATACACTGAACTGACTTAAAAATCTCTCGCTAAACACAAATTAAATGTATCCTCTCTCAACTTCCCTTTGGCAAGATCTCAAAAGTGCTGTAGCCACTCAAATACCATCCTGCTCAAGAGGAAATGTGACAGGGGAAGTCTGAGTGGAAATAAACTGATTGAGGTTGAAATATTTTATTTATAAAAGTTGTACTTAAGCATGTGACCATATAAACAATTGCTAAGGCCCCTCCCAAGACCTTGGAATCGGCCAGAACCAGTGAGGAGCCCTAGAACTCAAACAAAGACAGAACAATTTATCGTGTTAGAAAAATAGGCTCCTGCTCTTTTTTAAGCCAAGAAAATGGAAAATGTTTTAGGCAAATAATGTGGATTTTCACTTTCTTTCTTTTAGAGTAGCTTTATGGGTTATATTTCTATGTGATATTCTACCCTTAACTGCACCATCTACTCTTCCCTCCCAAAATTGATGTGGAGGGGCTTTTCCAAGGATTGTGTTAGTTGCAATTACATTTTTTATTTGCTAGGTGCTTTTACTTAATTTCCTGAACCTCTCTGATTTAAGCATTTGAATTACCCCTCTGAAGAATCAGTCAGATCACTCGTAATAAAATTTTGCCTTATATTTGTTCTGTAAGCTCCTGGGTGGCCCAAAAAACATATCTTATTTCTTTGAACACTCCTCAGAGCAAAATCATGGTATCATGTAGAAATTACAAGAAAGTTTTTAGAGCGTTTTTTGGGAGCGTTTTTTGGGTTATTGTATTCTAGGCACTGTGCTGACAAGATGCATCTCATTTAATCCTTACAATACCTTATGAGGTATCTATTATTATTCCCTAATCACAGAAGAGACAACAAAAGTACTGAGAGGTTAAATACAACAAAACAAAACACCCCCCCAAAAAACAGAACTTGCCCTGATACACACAGCCAGATGTGGTAGAACTAGATTTCAATGTTGGCTCTAAGATTACAAAGCTAGGACATCTCAAGGTGTAACTTAAGTCCGGTGTATCATGCATGACCCTAGTGTGTGCAGGGCAGAAAGGAAGGAAATGCTTCTGCCTATGAAATTCTCACTAGAGTCTACATTAAGCTATATTAAACTTTCCATAATCGCTGTAATAACTTCCATGGGTTAATTTTTGAGCTTATGTGGTCAGGCACAAATCAGAAGTTTGACACTTGCTACATGCTTTATACATGCCAGGTTAAGTCCTTTATAGGTGTTAACTCATTGGACTCCTTGTTTAAAAGATTAAAAATCACTATTATTATATTCTTTATCTTACCAATGAGGCACTTGAAATGTAGAGTGATTAGTTTAATTGCCTAAGGTCATACAGCAAGTAAAAGGTGGAAGAAGTGTTCAAGCCCAGGCCTTCAGCCTCCAGAAGTTTCTCTTAATTGTGGCATGCTTTTGAGAATGGCTCGAACAATATTCTAACATAATCGTATGCTAAACTGCAATTAGCAAATATAGTAAAATAATAGAAGAATCCTTGTCTAAAAAAAGAATTTGAAAACAAGGATTAGGAAGCTCTGAATTTTGACCGAGAAACATAGCCCCCTTTATCTTTTTCTGTATAATTGGATATCACCTGTAATTATAATCTCAGACATTAATCACATTCTGGTGTCTAATGCTCTATGAAAACAACCCTGTTAATGTGGATGAATTTATTTCCCCATTGAAACAATGTAATAAAAGCACTGAATGTGACTTCTGTTTCCCTGTAACCACACTTAAAAATGTCCAATTGCTGTATTTGTGTTAAGTGATGATCCTTATGACAGTAAAACAACAGTTTAACCAATACTCTCTTTTTCCAAATTAAAGTCTTTTCTTTATTGGAATATTACTCTTATTACCAACATAGGTGTGTAGTTTTCCCCATTTGCCATTCCCTCTCACTAGATCTATCCTCTGCCCTTCTCTGTTCTGCTCTGCGTCCCAGGAAACTCTGAGGCACCTTGAAGGACTGCACCCTTGCCCAGGCTTCTTGCTCTCTGCCATTTGCTGCATTTGGCCAGAGGGAAGAACCAAGTAATCAGGGCATAGGAAGAGAGAAGTTTGAGTATTTCTTCCTCATTCTTCTTCCCTGCCAGGCTGTGGTTTGGGCAGTGGTTGTGTTCCTCTACTCAGGGCCATGCCTCCCAGCACCGGCCCAAATCCTGAAACACTGTTCTGTCCCCTCTTTAGGTCTAAAGCCATTAACAGTTTCCCGCTGCAGGTCCCTGGTGCCTGGCCATTCCTTATGAATTAGCTCCTTTCCTCTTCCTGCAAATACCTCAAATTAACACCTTTATTAAACTCTCTTCAGTTAAACACTGTGAACATGTCATTTATGTACACCAGGATCCTGAAAGATACCATAGGCTGGATGACTCAGGAAATAAAGTTGAAATATGAACAATGACGAAACAAGGAAAATTTTCATTACGTACCAGTAAAGCAGCACAAATTGGACCATGGATAATGTAGAGGAGATGGGTATCAGAACTGATCCAGCAGCTTGGGGAAAAAAACAGCAAAATTATGTTGGATATTTTCATTTATGTAGTTCCAATAGAAATCAGAAAGAGAGATTATCTTACTTGTCATTGTAATATAAGCTTCTCGCCACAGCATGTATACAAGCAGGGATCAGTGGAAATCCTGCAAATATCAAACAAAAAATGTGGTCATAAAATATGAAACTCAGAGGTACCCTGGGAGCAAAAACAACTGGTCACTATATGTTTAATGAGTAAATATTTTCTGTATAGTCAAGCAATAAATATGGTAAATATTAGGTATTTATATGTCCAGGTTTGTGTGTCTGTGTGAAGTCATTTTGAATCAGTGGACTTCAGAGCCTAAGTCCATAAATGTGCTGCCTAGGCCCCAAGGCTTAGAAGAATTCATATATATATTTTCTATGATATGGAATTAGCCAATATTTATTTAGTAGGATGTGGGAAGAAGTTGAGACTGACCAAGTGAAGAAAAAGAGAGGAAGAGAGAGATGGTTTATATATTAGATATTTTGCATGTTTTTAGCATTCTAAATGAGATCTTTCCAACATGAAATGAAGACATGCTTTATAAAGGTAACCTATACTAAATATACTGAATATACTAAAGAGTGTGTGTGTGTATGTGTGTGTGTGTGCGTACATACCTTTATATATCTGTATCTATTGTCTGACTAGATAGATAGGTAGATTGATATATGATAGATAAGTATAATTTCAGTTATGTTTCTAGAAACTAGTCCAATTGAATTCATTTTCAGAATTTTATATTTTGAATTATTCTAGTTGTTTTTAAAAATACACTAGAGGCACAAATCAAGAAACTGACTCTTAGTTACAGAGAACAAACTGATGATGACTAGAGGGGGAGGTGGATGGGGGATGGGTGAAATAGGTGACGGGGACTAAGGAGTGCAGTTGCTGTGATGAGCACAGGGTGGTGTACGGAAGTGCTGAATTACTATATTGTACACCTGAAACTAATATAATACTGTATGTTAACTAACTGGAATTAAAATTAAAACTGAAAAAAACAGAAAAAAAGAAAAGGAAATATGCTAGAAGTGTATCATTATTTGCACTGTGAATAATACCATGTCAGGAGATTGTGTGGAAAAAAATAGATCTTTTGTGTGCCTTTATTCAATTACTGGCCCCTCTATTCTTAAGATAAAATGATATTTTTTAAAAAACAAACTTTTTTTGAGTGGAATTTCAAAGCTGGCTAAGCCCAATGCCCTCATTTTGCACAAAGGAAAAGGAGATTCGAGCAATATGAAGACTAGTTCCCTAATTCATGATTCTAATTCTGTCATGTTAGCCACTGCATACTTAGCCAAGATACACACTGAAATATTAAATAGAAAAAAACCCAACCACATTGTATTATTGACCTGTGACTACTGAAAACCATGAGTCAGTGGTTCTTGTTTAAATATTTCAATTTACAGCAATAAGCAAAGGTTGATCACCTGCTGTTGTTTGAGAATGATTAATAATAAGTATATTTTTATTACAAAGGAGCTCTGCATCCTCTAAGAGCTTTCTTAAAAGGTGAGTCAGCAAACACGTGTAATGGCACTTACCCCAGCCAAGAAAATAATACCATATCAAATGTTGCTTTTCCGCAAACACAGCCACCACAATGAGCGTGTGTAGGTAAATGCCTTCACAAAGCATCCAAAAGTAGTTACAGCCCATCAGGTAAAGATGAATGAACTGAGACACTTTACAACTAACCTGTGAGGAAAAAAAAGAAAGTCATCAATATTTAGTTGTTTATGAATTCAATAGTCTAGTTTAGGTTAGTTATATAGAGACCTGGAATTTTCTCTCCTCTACACAAAATCTTATATACTGATGATTCAGATTTGTAAAATGCCAGTCTTCATCCTGATCTAATGGTACCTATAAAGTTTTTAAGCACTGACTCTAAAGATTTATAATGGTATACCTTCCAGGAAATGTGTAAGTTCCATATTTATTACAGTTAGTGGATGTGTTTTTTCCAGATACATTTTTTCATGAAAAGTGGCCAAAATTGAAAGTCTTACATATTACTGCTACCAATACAATTACTTAGTAAATAATAATCTAATGGGCCCATATTTTATATGGGGTTGAGGATTTCATGTAAGTAAAAAGAAGAAAAAGTTATGGTTTCCTTCCTCTTTTTCTGAGATCCCCACTTTCTCTTCTCTATTCTTAAAGAGATCAGAAGAGGAAGGTTCAAATACAGGGTACAGTAAACATGAAGGAGTAAGATATATATTTTGCTCCCTTAGAAAGGAGAATAAATTTAAAACTCTCCCAGAAATATATGGGCATTTACTCTCCACAGCTCCCAATTTCTAGTCTGGTCAATAAATATTTGGTGGCAATTATCATTATTTTTGAAATAAATTTTTTTTTTCACTAAAAAGAAAATTGGAAGGGAGATACACTAGAAAATAGATATTGGGGTTCTCATAGAATAGTAATCATGACATGTGCATATTAGTTAGCTTAAAATATTTTCAATATGTTATTTTATTTAATCTTTAATTCTGTGTGACATAATTTATCACTAGTCACTTATTTTACAGATAGAAAACTGAGTACTGGAGAAGTTAAGTGATTTGCTAATATTCATACAACATCAATCTAAGCTATACACTGAACACAAGTCTTATAATTCCAATTTTGTTTTCATGATTATACACAATGCCTTCTGCCCGTAGGACATTTATAAAACCTATTCTTCCATTAAATACCTTGGCAGAATGCATAACATTAAACTTTAAAATAAAGTATCTTGATGTCAAACATCACGTTATATTAACAAAGTCTTCTCAAGGGTAAAGTGAGTTAGTTAACTATATTTATATAGAAATAACAGACTTCAGCTTCAAATTTTTATCTGGTATAGTTTTTAGACATGCATATCCAATTGGACTTCTTACTCCTGATTTCACTTAAAAAATTCATCTATAAGCCACTATGATAAAAAGAACTTAAAACATGCTTCAGGAAAGCATTTTTATGAAGGGCATTGCTGATATAAACAAACAACAAATTTTCCAAGAATATATTAAAAATATATTACAGCCTGCAATTTGTACATTAAACACAATATCCTTATATCTAAATGTAAGCTTTAGAATCTCTTGCTCTGTAGCTTCATGATGAAACTTCTCATCTCTTTGCTCTAGAGAAAGTCACTCTAAAGTGGTAGGCCATTGGCCAGTTTTTTTTATGTTGCTAAATCTATCCCAGTGTGTTTCCTCACCTAGTGACATTAGAGTGGAACATACACAAGATTAAGCAATCCGGATACACATGTGCAAACAATGCAGGGAATTTTAGGATTTTGGAAATTACCCTAAAACACACGTAAAACACATAGGAGAGTATTGTTTATTGGCCCACTGAGTGAAAATTCCTTCCCTTCCGTGATTTCTACTGAAATCTAGTTACTAATCTATCTAGTTACTACTAGATAACTTAATCTTTAAAAAACCACTTTATGTACACCATATATATATATATATATACCCCTCCACAAATCCATATCCAAAACTGTAGTATGGATACTATAAACATTATGAAAGCAGATAATTTTAAATACTTGAAAATATGCTTTTATTTATGCAGATACTTTAAGTATAGCTCACATTTGCATAAAATATATACACTTATATTAGTAAATTTTAGTTTGTGTTTTAAAATATGGCTTTTATATTATGACAGTCTCTGCGCTTATTTTTATGTAGCTTTTGCTACTCATCCTAAAAATTGTGCTTCCAGAAACAGTCCCCAAAATACAGAGAACAAACTATGTATGGTTACCAGGGATGGAGGGTAGAGGAGCGAGAGATGGGCAAATTGGGTAAAGGGGAGTGGGAGATACAGACTTCCAGTTATGGAATGAATAAGTCATGGGAATGAAAGGTACAGCATAAGAAAATATAGTCAATGGTATTATAATAGAGATGTATGGTGATGGATAGTAGCTACACTCGTGGTAAGCATAGCATATAGAGTTGTCGAATCACTATGTTGTACACCTGAAACTAATGTAACATTTTGTGTCACCTACACTTCAGTAAAAAAAAACTTAAAAGAAAAACAAATTGTGCTTCCAAAGGGATTATAAGGAAACAACTTATAAATATTTGCTGAGATACTGAGGACCTGGTAGACTCCTTTAAAAAAAAAAGTCTCATGTTAAGAAACTTTAACATTACATAGGGGATGTACAATTCATTTTCCCCAGTTTAATTAACTATTTAAAGTCACCTGATCCCAAATATATAATTTAATTAAAATTTTTCTGTTTTCATGCCTTGTGTTTCTAACTACATCTGTAGTTAGTTGCTTTGATTGATTTTTTAAATTCGATTGAGTAAATGTTACATGGTCATAAACCCTTAAGTCACACCAGCAGGAAGACTCTAGCCATAAAATGAGGTGAAGATATGTATAACATATATAAATAATTGAAGCAAAGACATGTATTCCTCCTTTATAACTTGGGAAAGATTGAGATGTATTTACCTTTATAGACTGGAATATAGATACATATAGTCTCTAGATGCCAGACCTTAAAATATATATATGAGTATTTATACACATTTACATATATCAGGACCCCCCCACCCCCTACCTCCCACCACCACCTTTCACTCACATTTCTTTCCCTCTAACCTCTTGAACCTAGGGCACAACCTCATTTTACTTACAGGATTTGTGGCCACTAAAGCCTGGTTGTTGGCCACTGCAGTGAGATGAATGATTGTTACAATAGAGTTACAAACAAAAGAGAAAAAGAGATTTTTGTGCAAGGTAATCCTTTGGCAACTTAGGCTCCTAAAAGGCAAGAGAAACCAAATATTTTATTTTTATTAATAATCATTCAGATAAGATACATTCACAATTCATAATAACTGCCTCAAATCTGGAAGAATTATTTTTTTCTCCCCAAGATTGACTCATGATAAAATCTTAATTAGGGAAAACCTGTAATTCCTTAAAAGAGAGCAAATGAGTTGCTTCAGGACAGGTAGACATTCGTAGGAATAGAAATTTGCCCATACAAGGCTTCTAGATAAATTTCTTCTGTGAATGTCTCAGCATGAGTAATGTTTTCATTTATTTTGAAAATGTAGAAACTGAGATTCAGTGAAGTTAATTGATCAAAAAATCCTACAGCTAATTAATTTTGAAAACTTCAGATTTGTCTGTCAGAATCTTACACAGATAATGTTCTTTTCATTATACCACAAAGGTTGTTCTGTTTATATAGCCTGTTTATGATTGTTTATGGTTGTTCTATTTATAGAGCCTCTGTGTGGTGGTAGTGATTATGCAGACCAACCATGAGAAAGATAACACTGTATTCAGAACAGATAAACTTATAAAAATATAGACTTAGAAACCAATGATGTTTGTTTGTTCAGCTTTACTGAATTTTCTTTCTAACTGGCCCAGCCATATGTAAGGTATAAAAATATTACCACTTGTGACTGGAGGTCCTCCTATATAAAACAAAATTAAAGAACTGGCTCATATAGAAATAATTATATATATTTTATATAAATATATATATTATATATAGTATATATAATATATATTCATATAGAAATAAATTTTAGGAAAAGTAACGCCATTCCTCGGATTGAATCCACATCTACTCTACCAGATTGTCTGCATATGACTCTATGCTCAAAGACCAACTCAAGTTCTACCTCTTTCATGTAGCGTTTATTTGAACACTTACGGGCAAAGTTTTAAACTAATAGAAAGGAATCCATTTCAAACTGAATACTTAATATCAAAACAAAACACGTATGTAGGGAGACAGGAATGATTTCATTACAGAGACTTAAAAGTTCATTTTGTATTTTTACAAAATTATGTAATTAATATGGTTAACCTAGATAACCCACCCTATTTAACACAAACTAATGACTTCTACTTTGGGAACTTCAAGGAGATTTTAACTTAAATTTTTTTAAGATTTTATTTATTTATTTGACAGAGAGAGACATAGTGAGAGCAGGAACAAGCAGGGGGAGTGGGAGAGGGAGAAGCAGGCTTCCCGCGGAGCAGGGAGCCCGATGCGGGACTCGATCCCAGGACCCTGGGATCATGACCTGAGCCGAAGGCAGACGCTTAACGACTGAGCCACCAGGCGCCTGATTTTAACTTAATTTTATCACTGTATCACCTTATCCTAAATAAATCATGTGCCCAGGATATTATAGTTAGGCTGGGATGCCAAGGTTTTCTATATTTAAAAATGCAAAGTTTAAGCTATATTGTCTCTGAAATTTCTTCCAGCTATAGATCTGTGATTTTATATATAGCTTTAGTATTTTAAAGGGTCTAGAAGGGAATTCCGTCCAAACCAGTATTTACTGATTTTTCAATACATGCCTTCCACAGAAGTGGGTGCTATGAGGGAAACGATGAAAGACTTCATGACTGAGATGGCTCTGGGGCAATCAACTGAGCATAAGACAGTCATATACGACAAGTATGTGAAGTGCAGCCGGAGTCCTTCAAAATAGAAACAGCTCTGAGAGCTGCTCATATTTTTGTATTAGAGAGTCTTTGATTTGACTTTGCAGTGTATGAGAGGTGTGAGAGGCAGGCAGGGATCAAACAAAATTAATGAATGTGAGAAGAGGTTTAGTAAAGAATATTCTTTTCAGATCATTTGTATCATGAATGGTTTGTTTTTTTATAATTGGTCACTCTTCACATTATGAACATATAAAATTTGTCTACATGGTCTTAGTTTTAAATGCCTTCCTTGAGCTTACTCTGTGTCTGTGGAGTGCCAACTATTGTCTAGGGGAAAACTGCCTACCCAAGCAAATATGTACTTTTTTCATAACAGTATTTGAATAACTCAGCTACCACCATGGGAAAAATAAAAAATGTTTTCCTTAGCTGGGATATTTTGCCCTTTTCTGCTGAACACACTTATATTTAGGTTCATTGGTTAAGACATAATATATAAACAACAAAATTTCATAGTTTTAAAATTATGACCAAAACACTGGGAGAGTTTGCTTAAACAGCAAATAAGAAATGTTTGTAAAGAGTAAATTGGAATGAAGGAAAACAAACACTAAATAAGGCTTTTAAAAATAGCAATTCATGATAGAAGAGCCTAAAGATGAGCTAAGGAATGCAAAATGAGTAGCACTTATATTATGACTATTGGTGTTTGTAATATTCACATGTGCAAAGATTAAAAATAAGTAAAATGAAATGCTAACTGTAGTTAGTTGAAAACAATTTTAATTTTCTTTGTGTGCACTTAAACTTCCCTTTCTCCTCTATGATAGTGTATATTTCTGTTCCTCAGAATTCCCACTTTTTCTGATGACTGCTCACACCTCAATCTGGTTTGAAAGTTAAGGACCTAAAAATGACCTAAAAAGATGTAGTTATTGTGAGTCCACCAGCAAAAAAGAAATTGCTTCTTACTCTCTTACTCTGTGATAAATGGATATATTGCATTTTCCCCTTTGAGAACCAAAATAATGCCATATTATGGGCAAAATTTTGAAATAATAAAATGAAATCCTATTACAAATAAAATATTTAATATAAAAACCAAACAAATACTTAGGAGGTTACATGAAATCATTTCAAAACAGAGACATAAAGCTTATTTTGAGTGTTTTACAAAATATGGTCAACATAGATAATCCACCCTATATAATTCAAACCAAAGACTTCTGCTTTGGAAACCCTGATATCCAGTTTAGCTGTTCATATTGTTCTGTTGAACTGAACCATTGCAAAATAAATTCACTTTGTGTTATGTAAATATGTCCAACTATCTATAATATTAGCCTATGGGAGGAGTTTCTTCCATTTCTTCCTCCAGATTCTGTGCAACTTAAATGCAGACAGATGCTGTCTGACATACGTTTTCTATCAATGTCTAGTGGTAAAGATGCTTAAATTTTTCTAGTGAAGCATATTGTTTTCTCTAAACATATTCATTAACACATGTAAGTTCATCAGTATGAATAAAATCAATTGGTAAATGGAAACCAAAATACGTACTTGGTAAACACATTGGTTTGTTAACCCTAAAAATATCCAGGTATTTTTTCAAATGTTAACCTGAAACCAGTTTCACCTACTCTAAGTTTTAAAATGTGCTTATTTTACTCAAAATACTAAAACAATTGTTTTATACTCTTGGAGAATGTTTTACAAAAAACTCTCTGCTTTCTTTATAAGTTATAATATCCCTTTCTATCTGAGCATAACCACAGAATAGAAAATGTGGTTTGTGGGTTTAGATTGTTTCCATTTCATATTTTTACATATAATTATTTTAGGATACTTTTTCAGTATGCAATTTGACAAGCAGAGTAGTAGAGGCAGTTAATGTAAGCATGTCAACAAACCATTATTCTTCATGTATAAGGTACCTATGTCTTTCAGTTCTCTTTTGGAACAATTAGGAGTAGGTAGCATCCAGTCTATACACATACTTGAAAGTGGGTTTTGAAACCTGGCCTGAGAGTGAATCTGGACTATGTTACCTCCTGACACTATGACTTTGGGCAAGTTATTTAAGAACTCTAATCCTTAGTTTCTGCATCTGTAAAATAGCAATAACAATAGTACTTCGTAGGATTGCCTGTAAGGTGAAGTGAGATTAATCAGGTCTAGTGCTTAACATAATATCTCACCCATGTTAAGTTAGCTCTTATTTTTTTTAACCTAGTTATCATATGGCTGATTTTAATCAAGTTCTCTAAGGATTTTCTCCCACAAATAATAAAATAGCATCAAGGTTCACCTTAGTAATCTAAAACTGCCCATATTTTAAGTAGTACAATGAAACACTGAATTGCCATCTTTTTTTTTTTTAAAGATTTTATTTATTTGACAGAGAGAGACACAGTGAGAGAAGGAACACAAGCAGAGGGAGTGGGTAAGGGAGAAACAGGCTTCCCACCCAGCAGGGAGCGCGATGCAGGGCCCGATCCCAGGACCCTGAGATCATGACCTGAGCCGAAGGCAGACGCTTAACGACTGAGCCACCCAGGCGCCCTGAATTGCCATCTTTTTGTTACAAAGCAAAAGAATTTAGCATTAGAAAGACAATTTTCTGTGATGGAGAGCAATAGATCAAGCCACCTGAATTAGCTCCCAAGGACTTTCATCCTTCCCAGAGTTGTCTCCAAATTACCACTTTCATTATCATACAGACCCCAAATATTAAAGATTTATTTATTTATTTGAGAGAGACCAGGTAAGCACATGTTGGGGGGAGAGACAGAGAGAGACAATCTCAGGCAGACTCCCCACTGAGCACGGAGCCCAACAGAGGGCTCAGACTCACCACCCTGAGATCATGCCCCGAGTCGAAATCAAGAGTAAGATGCTTAACCGACTGCCACCCAGGTGCCCCATACCGGCCCCAAGTATTATGCTGCTCCATAGTCAAAGTTCTGCCACAGTATGAACGAAATACTTGCCTTTGTTTCCCATTTGGTTTTGACTGGAGATAGAAATTTCCAAACTACTTTCACTCAACACTAATCCTGAGCAAAACTAGTAACAAAAAGAGGAAATACAAGCAATATAAGAACTGCACAGGCAACAAAGTACTGCTTTCTTATGCTAGTGTATTTAATTTAATTTCTTAATGCTTAGCTCTTTTCCCAAGAAAACACTAACCATGTATCTGGGAGGAAAGCTCATGCCAATTGGAACACTGCCAAAAAAAGTGGGCCGAAAGCAATAAATATATTAAAAGGAAAAGCAGTATGGCTATCTTCTGTCTACTGAAGGGAGCACTGAGTTGATGGATTCACCTGGCTAGGTATGACACAAGGCGGATATAACCTCTATCAACAGCTCTCTTTGGAGGCTGATGGTGATCCATTTGGTCAGATTAGAAAGAGCACAAGAGTGTTTCAAGCAAGGTGATCAATGGATGTCCTTCTGAAGGGAAATGGTTGCTTTTACTCCATCATGCTCCCTTCTCCCTTGTCCCTGCCTTTCACGGCTCCTCATTTAAGGTAACATATGAATATGGGCTGCATAAGGAATAGATGGGCACATTTTGTGTGGCCAAATGGTTTTCTCTCATGTGTGGGCTGCCCCATGCAAGAGCTCTTCCTGGTCTACTAATGGACAGGAAACCAAGAGAAGAAATAATCAGGTTTTCTGAATGCCTGTGATTCTTACACTCCCCCAAATTTTAGAGATAAAATTCATAATAGTAGCTGCCACCATATACTGAGCTTTTAGAATATCGCAGACACAGAGATAAGTACTTCACATTCATTATGTCTTATAATAACCCCTTGAAGTGTCATTATCCTTTAATAAAATGGAATTTAAGTTGCTCGAGATTACAAACCTATTAAGTGATCTGTTGAATTTGCATGTTGAATTTTAAGAAAATGTAAGGCTTTTGTCTCTTAATATTTATTTAATCACATAACTATTTACTGATGCATAAGTAATATATTGTGCACTATTTCTAGATTTTGAGGAAACACTTCTGAATAATATAGATGTCATTCATGTAACAATAGAGGGTAAATACATAAATTACATCACATAATTCCTGATAGTGTTATATACTTTTTAGAAATGAAAATAGGATTAAGAAATAGATAAAGACTGTGGCCAGAGTGAGGGGAGACTCAAGATAGAACTGAAACAGGAGCAGATAGGGGAGAAAAGCATTTCAAGCAGATTAAGAAGTTACCCTGAGTCAGAGTTCCCCCCCCACAAAAAAAATTAAGCTTAGAGTTTTTACAGGGCATGAAGAACAATGTGAATAAATGCATAAGGCAAGACTCCACGTTGTTTTTTTTTTTCCTATTCTAAGATGAAGAAAATTAAAGAGCATAATTTACTAAAAGACTTTTTGATTCTGAAGCTCATACTCATTTGTGTTACATTTTAATGTTCTATTAGCAAATGTTAGCAGCATACTATCCAGTCATGTCTGGTTTTTGTTTTTCCTAACTACTAAAAAGATGCTACACTTTGGAGAGTTTACTTGGCTTTCTCCTATTATATAGTCATATTTGTGGATACAGTCTAACCAAATAAACTATGCCCATAAGAGTAGAAAACCAAATTGCAAAATATATTATGACTTTGAGGAGGGAAATGTTATATTATTTATGTTCTCTATTTCAAATCATGAAATTTTAATCCATTCAAATGACTATCGTTTTAACCTCAAGCAATGGATCATTTGTTTTCTTAAAATGATTTGTCATTCTATTCCCATGAAAATTTAGTTATGCTTAAATAGCACTTATGTTTCAACCTGCTCGAGCAAAATAGATTACACTTATAAAGAAGTTGCATATTTATCAAAAATATTAACAGAAATATGTGATCTTTAACATTCAGTTATAGCTTTAAATAATAAATTTTCTGTTTAAAATAAGTCCAAAATCTTTAATTCAGTTATTTACTTTATAATTCCATACCTGGGACTCTTCTCCATAAACCAGTAATAGCAATTATATTATAGTGGAACTGGTTTTTGTTAGAGTAAATCCATTAATTCTTGTACTACTCTGTTCTTATCCAAAGCTTTCCAACCAAGACTTTTCAGTCCTCACCGTGTTCAGTTTATGGGGGATGGATTTTTCAGCACATTGATCAAAATTCATTAATTTGGAAATAGACTGAGTATGATCTAATAAAATATTACATGAAAAACTATGGTTAATTAACCAATATTCAATGTTAAGCTGAAGGAACCCTGGGATACATAAAGCAGAATAAAATATGTCTTAAAACCATACTGCATAACAAACTTACAATGAGTGAAATGTACCAAAGAGTTGAGAAAACCAGGATGATCCTGGGTAGGCACTGAGAGCTATGCTATTCAGAGACCACTTGATGACTATTTCTGAACTCAGCCATTGTCAAACCTCTGATGGGGCATATTTGCCAGGTTTTAAACAACTTATATAAGTGAAAGTTCTAATTTGCCAAAATAAAAACATCAGGATATGGTTTGTAGAGTAAGGCTTTTTGTTCTCCGTATTCCTATGTAGGATTTCTTTAAATAGTTAGCTTTGTTTAAAATTGATTTGAAGAGTGAATCATGAACAGTTTTCAGGAGAAAATTCATAGCTTAAAGAAGAAAAACTATACTTTGTTCTAGTTCAAGAGATATATGAAGAAACTGGAATTGAGATAAGTGTTCACAATATTGATTGAATATATTCATATATGATCTAAGAAAAAAGGTGAGATTTGGATCACTTGTCCTGAAAAGTAGAAATACACGCATTAAAGGATTATTTTATTAAGAAAGTTTATCCTATCAACTGGATAGATTTTTTGCTGGATTTTATTTAGGACTTTATCTCAACTACCTAGAAATTACATCATTGTCTATATAGTTGCAAATGTGCAACTTGGCTTTGAAATTACTTGGAATCAGTGTCTGAAAGATCAGCAAAATTAAGTTGTCAAAAAATAAAAAGAACCATTTTTTTCCCCATACAAGGCAGATGTTATATGTGCTCTTTTATGTGCAAGAAGATAGAGCCCTTTATCTGGGTTGAAAGTAAAAACAAGATTTGCTATGCTCTCAAATTTTAAACAGTAATTAAAATATAATTTATAACTAATTCTGGTAAAGTTTATTTATTTTTTTTATCTAAAGGGTTGTGCTTTGTTTTTCTAAGGATCATTATGAGTAAGAGTCACTGCCTCTTAGGGCTTGGCAAATCCCAAAGCTCTCTCTGTTCCCCTCCCTTTCGGTTCCCTTTCTTTTTATCTCCCACTCTGATTCTTTCCTTTAATTGGCTCTAATATAAAACTGAAGTATATCTGGTAAATAGTGTTTTGAGTTCTCTGTTTCTAATTTAAAGCATGGATGAGTAGGAGACTTTTTCTTTTCTCTCTCTAAATAAAAATAACAAACAGCACCCTAAATCAACTTTTTTGTTTGGTTCTTGGCTTTTATTAGGATGGGTCAGTAACCCTGAATTAACAGAAAACAAAAAATGTTACCTCTACCGAAGACTAAGCAAGAGAGACTACAGTATGAGGAACTGGGGTAAGAAGCAGGAAAAAGATATTGGTAGCTTTTCAGTACACAATGATTTCATGTAAAACATCAACTCCTATAGGATGTTTCCAGGTTGGTGGGAAGAAAGCTAAAATTTCTGGTGCTCTTGATTATTTGAACGTGCTTTATTAACCATTCAATTCACTATTTTCTGAAGTGGTCTTGGTCTACCCTCAATCTACTTACAGAGCATCCTATATTGTTTTACACAGATTCTCCTACTAATTAGAATTTTAAGGAGTCTTACTCTAATGCCTTTCTTTGTTGATGGAGACAACAAAGAACAGACAAACTTAAGGGACTTGTCCAAGGTCATAGATAAGTCATGGGAAAGTCAGTCTTAGAAATAAGCTTCCAAATCACTTCATGCCTTCCATTCCTCAAAAATATAATAAGTGCCTACTATGAGCAAGGCCTTATAAGCCCTGGAATGTGTTAAAAAAAAAAAAGAGAGATGATTGGTGCTCTCACGGAACTAACTTTGTGATGTTCTTTCCATTACTTGCTGTTCAGTGGGTGGTTGTTTTTAGGAGATGGTGGTTTTACTGTTTTGGTAGATAGTTTTGAGGAGTATATAGTAGAAGTGTCTTAAAATCAAAGGCTACAAATTCTTTAATATGGTTTCAAGTACTGAGTAAGCTAGATGGTATCTTGTGGGCATAAAAAGTTTTATTATTTTTGACTAATTTACTTAAGCATAATTTTTTTCTGATATAATTATACTACTAAGTTGTTTATAAAATTTTTCATTCACTGTTTACTTATTTTTCTACCTGAACATTAAAACAATTTCTTTATAAATTTGATACATACAATACTAAAAATTACGTTCTTTAATTTTGTTTTAAAAAATTTTTTTAAAGATTTTATTTATTTATTTGACAGAGAGAGACACAACGAGAGAGGGAACACAAGCAGGGGGAGGGGCAGAGGGAGAAGCAGGCTTCCCGCTGAGCAGGGAGCCCGATGCGGGGCTCGATCCCGGGCCCTGGGATCATGACCTGAGCCAAAGGCAGACGCTTAATGACTGAGCCACCCAGGCGCCCCTCTTTAATTTTGTTTTTAAAGTGCCTACTGATATAGTGTGCCTATCAGGGCTAAATGTTTCTGTAAAAATATTTTAATGGACTAATAAGAAAAAGTGATAACTATGCCAATAATAGACAACGTTTCCAAGTTAGACATTCCACTTAACACTGAATATATACTATGTTAGTCCTTATGCCAAATCTATGATATAGATATCGATAGACTAAGATGTGAAATTGAGGTTTACAGAAACGAAAGAAGTTGCCTCAGAGCAGGCGAATGACAGAGGTGGTACCTGAGACCAAAGGTGCCTGTCTAGAAAACATACTCTTAAGCACTCTCTGTGAGTCAGGATGTCTAGACATATAAAAAAGGATTTCGAATGCTATACCTGGGTCTTAACTTGAAGAGGGTTTTTCATGTTTTACATAAAGCCTGAGAATGTATAATTAAAAAAATTAATTTGTAGTTTTATTTCTTTCTGTTCAAGTGCTCCATTTTTAAATGACAATTAAAGTCAAATAAAATTACTAAACCAAGCAGAAAGAACACAGATTGAGAGGAAGTGTGGATAACTTGGTTAATTACTTAGAACATAAAGAGAATTAGGTGTTGGACTAGGTAATCTCTTCATTGGCTGTGGCTTACAATTTTTACCTATTGAAATTTTACACATCATTTAACCCCTATTTCAGTGAGATTATCGCTTTAGGAATCTTCTGATTCTGAGTCAGAATGAGTCTTTCCTTCCTCTGTCTTCCCGTAGCTCTTGGTACCGCCACAGCTTTTTTTTTTTTTTTTCCACTTTGTATTACTATTAGACAGGGGTAACATTAGGTGATGAGATAGTGGGCGCGGTCTCTGTGCCTACATGATGGATACTGTCCAATGACGCAAGTAGAACCTCTTTTTTACCCTTTATTGAGAGATTGCTATATGCCAGGTACTATGTAAGTCTTCTTTGCCCAGTATTTTAAACAACATTATGACTCGTTATAAGGAAACTGAGACTTATTGAAAAGCAGAATCAAGCTAAATCCACACTATTAGTAAGTGGTGATGGCAAGATTTGAATATATCCCATAGTTTTAATTACTGTATGACACTATCCACTAACGTTTCTCATGGTAAATCACCATTAAAGATTTTTTTAAGTTCACTAGAGAATGAACAGTTAATTGTAATTTCTGCATAAAGTTTAAGCAATGTAATTAATTGAAAACCTTAATTTTTCTTTAACGTAGAGGCCAAATTCCATATATCGGCAAGACACTCATTTGCTTTAACAAAATTTTGCCCATGTAGCATGCTAGATATCATTTATAAAAGCATGGAAATTTTAGCAAATAATAGATACATGGATTTATTGCATATAGTAATCTCAATTAAAAAACTAGCTTTCTTTCTGAAAAAGATAAGGCCTATTTATATTGAAATATGAGGACAATATTTGGGGCAACAAGAAATTTCTAGCTTCTCTTTTAAAATGCGGTATGTGGGGGGCCTGGGTGGCTCAGTCAGTTGAGCACCTGACTAGGTGTTGATTCATGTCATGATTTGGGGTTGTGGAATGGAGCCCAGTGGAGGGCTTTGCACTCAGCATAGAGTCTGCTTGAGATTCTTTCCCCAACCCACTCCCTCCCCTTCCACTCCTCTCCCCACTCACACTGTCTCTCTCTAAAATAAATAAATAAAAATCTTTTTAAAAAATTAAAAATAATAAAATAAAATAAAATGAGGTATGAGTCTATAGATTCTATCTTTAAAGCTAAAGTACTTTGCATATATATACATAATTCCAATTTTAAAAAATGTTTTTTCATAGAGGAAATAGATTCTAAAGTTTTAAATTTTAAGACTTCAAACAAAAATTAAAATTACTTGTATTGATTGAATAGTGTTTGCATTTTTAAATAAAACATACCTAAATACAGATATAAAAATACTGAACCAGATATTCTTGAAATACCTAATCAATAATAAAGTTTTTCTGTGTAGATTGCTCTTAGCTTGCAAAATACTTTCACAAATGCTAACTTCCCTGATACTGAAATTATGTATTTTGATGTAAAAAATACTAATTCTTTCATTCTAATTCTCTTTACTAAATTACTGCTCATTCATAGACTTGGGTTTGGAAATAGCATTACAGAACATTAGGACTAGCTATGAACTAACCCAGTATGGGAATCCCCCATTTCAAAATTCCTGATAAATTGACATCTAATTTCTGTCTTGAGTGACAGGAAGGTCAGTTGGTCAATTGGTGGTTCATTCTGTTTTGTTTAGCTGTCAGAATTGTTTATATTTTTTAATAGAGCCAAATTTTTTTATGTTATTATATAAATTCTATTCCCAATTACAGTCATTTGGATTTGAAGTCATCTATTATGCCCCTATATTTTGTCTTTTTCTGGTTTAACATTTTTAGTACCTTGACTCTGTGATCAGTGGACATTATTTTCTTCAATTGCTTCACTGTGTGATAAGCCAAATCTTTTAACATCCCCTTTTCCTCTTACAAAGTCAGTCCATAGTGCCAGAGTAAAGGACTGGTCTGATTAGAGATTTGGAATTTAATACTTTGCATTTACTGGTATATTCTGGCTTGTAGCATTGTTTTCACTAGGCAGTCCCACTGCTGCCTCATTAGTTCACAGCAAGCATTTGCTCAGTTAAGTCACAGATTCTTTCATGAAGAAGCTTTGTTAATTTTACATCTGACTTTATAGAATTAGTGCGGGACTTTATTTACATCCTTGCTAAATTCAAACTTGTTTGGAACCCTAGGACTTTGTATACTAGGGGACTATTATTCTCTTTTTGACTTCTGATTTTGGCATGCAATGTAATTGCTATGCTGCTTAACTTCATGTCATTCAGATATTTAACGTGCTTGTACATTTTGACTTGTTATGTGGAAAATAAAAAGAGATTATTTAATCTAGAGGGTCTCAGTTGTATTAGTTTTAAATCTACAGTGATAGGTGGTCGGTCTCCTAAAATGGTAATTAAAAATTTACTCCGTGTCCACTGTAACTAGTTGCGTTTTAGTAATGTTACAATAAGGAACTTGGGAAGATTTCACTGAGGAACTGATGCTACAGTTCAGATCTGAAAGTTGAATACATTTAAGTAGGCTGGGGTGGGAGGATAGGCAAGATATTCAATTATAGGATACATTAATGATTTTGATTTTATATAAATTACAGTAGAAAGTTTAAGATTTTTAAAGCAAAGGATGACAAAATCATACCTGTATTTGATCTAAAGCTTTGAAAATATTCTGTCTGCATTGTTTAGAATTGAATGAAGGTGGTGAAGGGGATTTATTGAGGCTAGATAACACTAGGGTGATGGTGGTGGCAGTAGAAATGAAAAAAAAAATGCATAGATTGGAGGGCTGTTGCAAGGCTAAATCCACAGAGTCTGAGGAAGAAGGACAGGGAAGAAAATTGAGAAGATGCCACAGATTGCTCCTAATTCAACTAGATGGCTGGTAGTAGTATTCTCAAAGATGGGTCACTCTGGAAGAAAAACTGCTTCGCTTAGGAGGAGGTACATGCTATGGATTTGTTTCAGACATGTTGACTTTGAGACATTTTTAAGATGATGTATTTCATGGCTGCATAATATTCCATTGTATATAAATAACACATCTTCTTTATCCATTCATCTGTTGATGGACATCTTGGCTCTTTCCATAATTTGGCTATTGTGGGCATTGTGCAGCCATCAAAAGGAATGAAATCTTGTCATTTGCAATGACGTGGATGGAACTGGAGAGTATTATGCTGAGCGAAATAAGTCAGTCAGAGAAAGACATGTATCATATGACCTCACTGATATGAGGAATTCTTAATCTCAGGAAACAAACTGAGGGTAGCTGGAGTGGTGGGGCGTGGGAGGGATGGGGTGGCTGTGTGATAGACATTGGGGAGGGTATGTGCTATTGTGAGTGCTGTGAATTGTGCAAGACTGTTGAATCACAGATATGTACCTCTGAAACAAATAATGCAATATATGTTAAGAAAAAAAAAAAGAAGAAGAAGAAGAAGATAGCAGGAGGGGAAGAAGGAAGCGGGGGAAATCGGAGGGGGAGATGAACCATGAGAGACTATGGACTCTGAGAAACAAACTGAGGGTTCTAGAGGGGAGGGGGATGGGGAGATGGGTTAGCCTGGTGATGGGTACTAAAGAGGGCACGTACTGTGTGGAGCACTGGGTGTTATATGCAAACAATGAAGCATGGAACACTACATCAAAAACTAATGATGTAATGTATGGTGATTAACATAACAATAATTTAAAAAAAGATGATGTATTTCAAGAGCCATAAAAAGACATATACCCTTTGACCAAGAAATCCCAAGTCTCTGGGAATGTAGCCTAAAAAAATAGTGTGAAATATGGGAAAAGTTATGTCTGAAAATGTCCATTGCAGTGTTTTTTATTAATAGGAAAAATTGGAAGTAATATTAGTGCTCAAAAATAGAGGAATAATTTAATAAACCTTTGTCGACTTACTAAATGAAATATTATTTAGCAAATTAAATGACTAAATAATAAACTAAAGAGTTTTAAAAACTCTTTAGGTACATGGAAAGAATTATATAATACTAAATTATAAAAATAGTTAACACACTTTGTATATAACAAAACAGTAAAAACAAATGAATATGAAATAAACTGCAAAAATGTAAGAAATTGCTTAGTAGGATATTAAAGTTACAGGTGCTCAATAGGATCTTAAAATTACAGGTGTATATATTTCTTTCCTTTATTTAAGTAACATGCTTAAATTGTTCTTGATTTTTTAAAAAGTATTGCAAATTTAAGGGCAAGTCTTGTTTCTCAAGATTATAGTTTGTTTTTAATTAAGTCTTTTTCCTGAGGTTAGAAATAGTTAAAACTTGTAACTTTTCCCCAAGATTTGTGAAATAGTATTAAACAACTCTTATTATTTCTATTTTATGCCTTTAGGATAGAGGCTGATCTTTATAGTCAGTCATAGTTGTAGGAATTTTCATGTTAAGAAAAAGAAACTTAGCTAATATTAGTTACATTTAAATTAATTCTCTCTGTGTTTTTGTATGGTATGTACAGTGTGGTAGATATGTAATTTTCATGAACTAAAAATCTGAGTTCTAGGAGTACTGCATAAATTTAATGGCAATTAATTGCATTATTTAGTTCTAAGAGCCAAGAGAGTTCTATTTTCAAATTTAGACAATTTGTATTTTTAAATTGTAAAGATTCTGTCTTCATGAATAAGAAATGAACTATATCCTTGTGAAACTGTTTAGTCATTTTATTATACTAAATGAGACTTGAAATTTTAATTTCATTTTGTGTTTTTAAAGTCACTAAATATTAACTAATTTTCATTGCCCTATTTTACCAATAAGTTTGTTAGCATCAGCAACATTGCTTCACTTTGTCAATTAGCATAAATTATATATCACTATGGACCAGCGGACTTTATTTAAAAATTTTCACTTTGGGGGCGCCTGGGTGGCTCAGTCGTTAAGCGTCTGCCTTCAGCTCAGGTCATGATCCCAGGGTCCTGGGATCAAGTCCCACATCGGGCTCCCTGCTCGGCGGGAAGCCTGCTTCTCCCTCTCCCACTCCCCCTGCTTGTGTTCCCTCTCTCGCATTGTCTCTCTCTGTCAAATAAATAAATAAAATCTTTAAAAAAAAAAAAAATTTCACTTTGGGTGCCTGAGTTGCTCAGTCGGTTAAGCATCTGCCTTCAGCTCAGGTCATGATCCCAGAGTCCTGTGGACTCCCTGTTCAGCTGGGAGTCTGCTTCTCCCTCTCCCTCTCCCTCTACCCTTCCCCCTGCTCATGCTTTCTTTCTCTCTCTCTCTCTCTCACTCTCTCTCTCAAAAAAATATTTGAAATCTTTAAAAAAATTAAGAAATAAATAAAAATTATTACTTTGGAAAATGGTTTATTTTCTATTTTTTAGAACAGATATTTTTAATCTATTATACAATCATAATAAAGTTTTTCCTACTCCAGAGACAGTATTTATTCAAAAATCTTGTGTAAGGAGAGAATATATTTAAGAGTAAAGTCATGAAGTTTTAAGTTATATATAAGCAACTGATATGACATAACTAAAGGCATTGACTGAGAACTGGCAACTTGTTTTGAGCAAGAAACTTTTGATAACTTGTTGCAAAATATAGTATAGTAAATTTAATTCCTTAAGAAATGTTTTCCATATTTTAGGATAAAAATTCTTTTCAACTGACTTTGATACATTTTTACATAATTTACTAAAGAAAATATGTCAAATCTAAAAAATGTATACAAATGCTTAATTAGCTTTATTCAGAGGGGAGTTTTTTAAAGTCACTTTCTAATGGTACCTAGATAATGTTATAAATCAAAAGTGCCATTAAAAAGTACTTATGTGGATTCCTCAAAGTAACTGATCTTGAAGTTGTTTAAAAAGGCACAGGTTTCCAAAAACAGCAATTCTGATGCAATCTCTAGATCCTGTGATTTTGAAGCCATGAGAGACAATGGTTGGTTGGTTGGTTCATATATTATTCGATATACTCTGAATATTTGATGGACTGTGGGCCAAAGCTGGTGCTCTAGTTACATATGTATCTAACATCCAGCTGCCTGATAATTTCCGGGTTTGGATTATTGTGATATACTACTACTCTAGCTGATTCTGAAGCTGCTAATGTTCCAAGACAATTGTTGAAGAAGAAAGAGGAGGAGGAGGAAGAGGAGGAAGAGGAGGAAGATAATGACAATCGTAATGAAGATACAATGAAATACAGCTACTCACTCTTCACACTGCATTCTGTAATTATTGGTGGTGATCAAAATTATGAAAACCATGTTAATGAGTAAAATATTGTATGCACGTTTTGGAATTTCCTTCCCATTAATTTAAAACATCACTTGTTGATTGGTTAAATCCAGAAATTGGAGTTGACTCTCCCTCCCAAAAAAAGGAAGTAAATTTCCAGTAAAATTCAAAATATAAGTTAACTATATTAATGATGACCTCCCAAACAAGAAAAGTAATCTAACCATAATATATTTAAATTATTAGATTTAATAATATATATTAAATTCCATTGCCATTATTCACACAAAATACCAGTTTCTGTAATGTACCATGTATACTGACACAAATATTGACCTAAAAGTTGAAAATTCAATTAAAAAAGCCTATAATATTTGACAGTTTCTAAAACAAATACAGATGGATTTACATAATGATTTTGGCTCTCTTCGCACTACATGACTTCGTTTTAATATGTCTACTAATTTTGTAAAGTTGAGTTTCAGATTTTCACAAATCTCTGCTCTATATATTTTACAAAGTCAAGATAAGTTCAATATATTTCAAATTATTTTAAACATTCAATTTATTTTAAATGTTATGTCATCTATATTTCATATATTTTATCAGCACATGACAAACATGCACATGGCACTGCATTCACCAATGACAACTTGTAAATTAAAAAATATTTTACATGTACTTACTTGAAATAAAAGAATATGCCAAGCGAGATAAGCAGTGAAGCAATAGATAATCCATGTCCAATTATAGTCAGGTAGAACAAATTCAGTGCAGTCTACAATTTGTGTGGATAAAAAAACAAGTAAGGCTCATATCAGTAATATAATTCTCCATGTGTATAAGCTCAAATCAATAGAATAAATTGTATTTTTAAAAATATGTGCTCTGATAGCCTTACCATTTAGCTTGCATTAGATATTTGTTACATCTGGAATGAAGAGTATATGCAAATTTATAAAGTGACATCAAAATTTATAAATTATATGCCCTTTTTATTAAGAAATTAGAAGTCAGGGCGCCTGGGTGGCTCCGTTGGTTAAGCAGCTGCCTTCGGCTCAGGTCATGATCCTGGAGTCCAGGGATCAAGTCCTGCATCAGGCTCCCTGCTCTGCAGGGAGCCTGCTTCTCCCTCTGACCCTCCCCCCTCTCATGTGCTCTCTCACTCTCTCTCATTCTCTCTCTCAAATAAATAAATAAAATCTTAAAAAAAAAAGAAATTAGAAGTCATATGATAGGAAGGAATAATTTTATTGATCTAGGTTGTGTAATATATGAAATTAGCACTTTATATTTTGAAAGATATTGACAATTTTCACTCTATCACTTTGTGCACATTAAATCAAATGCTATGTAATTATTTTTGTGTGTTTTCTTTAGGTAAGGCTTTCTTTCCTACTGGGTTTTTCTTTTTCCTTTGACAATTTGAAACTCTAAGACAAATCTCAATATAGTAATTATAGGAGCCTCTGATCTGCTTTGATTTTTTTATTTTTCTGTATTCCATCTATTTGTAATTTACCATTTTATTGTGTATTTTTATAATTCTCTTTAAACCCTTCTCTGAATAAGCAAAGAATACATGATTTATAATTATAATGATAGCTGACAGTTATCAAGTGCTTATTTTATGCCTATAGTTTTCTAAGGTTTTTTCTTGTATTAAGTCAATCCTTATGAAAACCTTGAGGGTGGGTTTATTGTTATCTTCATTTTATACAGAGAGGGGTTATAGCTTGCCTGAGGGCATCTAGCTGGTAAAGAGCAGGAAGTGGAAGTCAGATTTCAGGACTCAGTTTCAATCACTGACAAACTTCCTCTGTGTTCCCCCATGTGCAAATATATGCAGGCACTTTCTATAAAAGCTTAATTGTTGTGACAAACTGTGACTAACCTTGACTTTAATGTATGGTGCTAAAAGTGGGAATGTGAGCGAGAATAACCTAGCATCCAGTCGGAAGGACAGCCTTCTGTTGAGGGACAGAGAGAGCTGTTTAAACCCTGCTGGGCTTCCCTTGTTTACTTGAGCACAATTCCTGAACTTATTTCTCAAAATTCCAGTACCAGTGAAATGTTCCCTTTTCTTATACTTTTAAAGTATGTTTTTCTTTGGGAAATCTGAAACTCCATTACTGACACATTGACTTGTAAATACAGTATTATCTAACAGGATTGCTTCCTCAACGTCATGACAGAATGAATGATTATTTCCACAAAGATTTTTCTCCGTTGTTTTTCTCAAAGTATATTATGAAAAGACTTTACAATAGAATAGAACACAAAGCAAATTTTCTCCAATACTGTATTAGCAACTGACTTTTTAAACAGTATCAATTACATTTCCGTTTATATGTATTCCATACCTTCACTTTCTCCTGTGTGTTAACATTACACTGGGTATAATTTGTCCATGTTCGGTTGCTTTCTGGATGTCTAAACCAGTTTCCATCTTGGTCACAGATCTTTGTAACTTTTTCTTTAAAATTAAAAAGGAAAAGGAAAGAAGAAAATGGTAATTTAGTTAACTTAGGGTTTATTTAATATCAAGCAGATCTGTATATACATTTCTGCTTTTACCTGATGGGTCGAAGTCCTGAAAGTAATCAGGGCAATGCTGTATTGACTCGGTTCCGGCGGCAACATCATTCCAGCATAACCACCCATCCCAGGTTCTGTTGCAGTAAATGCCTGAAGGGGAGAGTAAAGATCAGTGATTACTAGTCCCTCTAGTTATACCTGAAGATGTAAAGTCTTACTGGTGGGTTCATACTGACGTGAAATACAGACCACCGACTGAAAATGAAGACATCTTATAAAAGCTATAGCTATTACTTAAATTTTCACCAAGTAATTATTGGAATAACTGCAAAATTCAATTTAGAAATATCTATAAGAGTATATTTAAAAGTTTAACTTTAATTTCAATTCTCAAAGGTAGCCATTCATTCAATAAATTAAATGGTCTTTGCTGGTTGTCCTTAACCATAAAGGTGGTAGTTACTTAGTGTCCCTATGCTTAAAATTTTAAAAAAATATGGGAATATAGAAAATGTGTTATCTTAGAAATTGTGTTCTTAGGGCAAGGTGTTAGTATTTTCTGGAAAAAAAATGGACACTCCAACATTTCCCATTTCACTACATTGACCCTAACAGATATTTAAACCCCTCTACCAAATTCTAGCTCTTACTTGCCTTCCTTTACTTTTCAAATGAAGTAGAGTGTTTAACATTCTCACAGTTTCCTTTAACCAACCTGAAGAGAGAGTACCTCTTACATGAAAAAATATGTTTTTTTAAAGGCATAGAGAAATAAAATGACCAGTGTTCCAATGTTGTAACAGTCTATAATCAAAGAAAATAATTTTCCACCTTGTCAGGCAAGCACTCATAGATAGAAGCCCGACTGTTGTATGAGATGTTTATTATTTATAACAGATTTGTGCCACAATCTCAGAATCAATCTAACCTTCACAGGAGTAGGAAAATACTGGCCTGAAAGTATAAATAATTCTCATTAAAAAAAGAACTCAGATCATCTCAGTTTTTTCCTCCTGTGATTTTTCAAACACTTATTTAAATAGTCTGCATTCATATATTACTAAATAAAATGTATTTTGTGGCCTATCAGAGAAAGCATCTCAAACAAGTCCTTATCACTGGTCCAAAAGATTCTATCTAATTAATGACAACACTGGCAGTATGATAGATTAGAAGGTCAGAAACTTTCAACTGTGTTATATGGCATTTGAGCGAGACAGGAATAGGTATTCCATTAAAGAGTTTCTATGGTCAAAAGATTTGTGGGGTGCCTGGGTGGCTCAGTCGGTTAAGCGTCTGCCTTCAGCTCAGGTCATTATCCCAGGGTCCTGGGATCGAGCTTCCGCGTCGGGCTCCCTGCTCAGCGGGAAGCCTGCTTCTCCCTCTCCCACTCCCCCTGCTTGTGTTCCCTTTCTCGCTGTGTCTCTCTGTCAAATAAATAAATAAAATCTTAAAAAAAAAATGGGGGAAGCACAATGTTAAAATAACGACAGTTCTTTATTGCAAGACTTTCTAGAGTATTTAAATTACAAAGTCTGTCATGAAGCTTCAACATGAAGATTGATTATGCAGTGATTCTAAAATTATTTTATCACAAAATTATCTCATAAAGATATTCCTGTTGTTTGACAATTAGATTTGAAGCCTATTTTTACATATATCTACATGATCTGGAAGGGGTTAATTCAATCATTTTAAGCTCATAACACTTAGATTTTAATGGAATAAAGTGAGAAGCCAGATGGATTAACACAGAATTTGTATACAATTCATGTACTTGATAATTTAGACCCTATTGACATAATATCAGATAGTTTGTCATTGTCTGTATATTTCAAAGAGATTTTTAACTGAATAAATTCCTCATAATAAAAATGTTTGGATAGATACATCTAAATACTTCTCAAAAGATAAGCAAATTATATTGTTCAGTAGATTCTTCCTTAAGAAGAATTGTTCATTAAGATTCTAAAAGTTGCCCAGCGTGGGAAGATCACTTTTTTCCTCACAAGCAAGTTCATTTTGTCCGTTATAAATATTAATAATACCCTACTTTTAGCATTTTGTTTATATAAGAAGCATTATATATTATACCATCCAATATTTTTCCAAAAAATTTAGGATCTTTCTTTCCACTGATAATTTAGAAATATCAAAAGTCTTTACATTTTGCTATGTTTTGTTGTGAGTTTTGCATTTTCTATTTTGAAGATATACCCTGTCTTTAGTGTTGTCAGATAAAATACAGGGCCTGGTTTTGGTTTTGATTTGTGATTTTGTTTTTGTTAAATCTGGCAACTCTAATTGTGCTACTCCTCTGTGTATCTTCAGAATCAAGGCAGACATCTGGCATTTAGCAGTCCCTCAGTAATGTTACGAAAATATCTAAAGAATATCTTAATAGAAACAGAAGCACTTAGACTTCATTAGCATTGCTACTAAATGTATTATGCAAAGCACATTATACAAAAAAATTATAATTTTATTGTGCAAACTCCTATCAAGCAGCTTGTGAAAAAAAGAAATACAAATTACATAAACTGAAGATCAACAGCCACCAATTTAATTCAAGACACACATTTGATATTTTAAATATCTTTGTACCATAAAAAATGTTACTAAAAATATTCCTGTTACACATACTTTTATTAGAATTTTTTAAAAGAAGCAAGATAAGTTATGTCATAAAATGCTCAAATATAATTAATAATGCACACATGTCAGGAAAGCTAACAACTAACCCATTTTTAGTAATGGACCTAAGGAACCCATAAATGATGTAGTGGAGTAGTTTTCTTTTAAAAATATATCAAATGCATTTAAAATTAAAAAGTCATGTTTACCTTCTGTTTGTTGAATAGGGTCTTGCATAATTTTTTGGTAACATTCATATTGAGCCGTCATAATTTTATTTCTAGTATAGACACCCAACTGACTTAAGCCTTCAATGTTCTCTTCTGATTCTGCTATGTCAAGAATCTAAGGGATTAAAAAAAAAACAAACTTCAGAATTGTGAGAATGTCTGTCAGAGGCAGTCTGTCCCAGTGGGAAACAGTCACTGCAATGATATGCTACATGGTCATCTGGCTCGGGGGGGGAAATCCCTGATCTGAAGTGTTTGCCAATTTTCATAGTTTAAATATCCCCACCATGTTTAATTTCAACTGCCCCCAAACAGCTGCCAATGGCAGCTCTGGGAAGTGTAGTCTATAGACAGTTCTCAGAAGCCTGTGGGAGCTGGCTCTAGGACATGCGTTCTGGAATACAAACAGGCAAGATATTTAATCCTCTGTTTCTTATTGTAAAATAGTATCAAGATAACAGAGGGGAAGTATCTGACACATGGCAAATATTCAAAATTGTCATCATTTTTATCATCATATTTTGATAATCACAATATTGAGAATATTCATTTATGGTGTGGGTAAATGGAATTTTCATTGAACGCACATCAATAAATGTTTTTGGACAAGCTATATATTTATGATCTTCCAGTTTAGTAGCACTATTTTAAGCTTTACTTCAGTTTTAATATCTACATGACTTTTTGTTTCTGTTTTGTAACATGAAGCCTGTATAACCTCTCTTCAACCTTATTTCTTCTTCACTTCTCCATTATTTCTATTATTTTCCATAAACAGTAATTTTCTACTTTTATTTTGTCCCCTTATTTTTTTTTAAATTTAAATTCAATTAGCCAACATATAAGTACATCTTTAGTTTTGATGTAGTGTTCATTGATTCATTAGTTGCATATAGCACCCAGTGCTCATCATATCACATGCCCTCCTTAATGACCATCACCCAGTTGCCCTATCTCCTCGATCCACCTCCCCTCCACCAACCCTCAGTTTTTTTCCCAAAGTCAAAAGTCTCTCATGGTTTGTCTCCCTCTCTGATTTCTTCCCATTCAGTTTTCCCTCCCTTCCTCTATGATCCTCTGTGCTATTTCTTATATTCCATATATGAGTGAAACCATATGATAATTGTCTTTCTCTGATTGACTTATTTCACTTAGCATAATACCCTTGCGTTCCATCCACATTGATGTAAATGGTGGGTATTCATCCTTTCTGATGGCTGAGTAATATTCCATTGTATATATGAACCAAATCTTCTTTATCCATTCTTCTGTTGAAGGACATCTTGGCTCCTTCTACAGTTTGGCTATTGTGGACATTGCTGCTATGAACATTGGGGTGTAGGTGCCCCTTCTTTTCACTACATCTGTATCTTTGGGGTGAATGCCCAGTAGTGCAGTTGCTTGGTCATAGGGTAGCTATATTTTTAACTTCTTTAGGAACCTCCATACTGTTTTCCAGAGTGGCTTTACCAGTTCGCATTCCCACCAACAGTGTAAGAGGGTTCCTCTTTCTCCACATCCTCGCCAACATTTGTTATTTCCTGTCTTGTTCATTTTAGCCATTCTAACTGTTATAATGTGATATCTCATTGTGGTTTTGATTTGTATTTCCCTTGTCCCCTTATTCTTGATTCTCTGTTCTCTAGCCCAAATTTGTATTTAATAAAGTCTAAATAGTAATAGTCCCTCAGTGTGTGGCACCACTCAATTTCACTATAGCCTGCCCACCATTTAACATTTACCCTCTCTCTCATTCTTTGATTAGTTTTAATTTCCTAATAAAGATTTATAAAGCAGTTGTGCTGCAATAAATGTAAATTTACAGCATCAACAAAATTAGTATTTTTCTCCTGTTCTCAGGAAGTTTATAGAATTGCATAAAACCAATATCATTTTTATTCTTAAAAACTCAGATTTGCACACTGAGTGAATTCAAGAAAAATGGTCACAATCCTTAAATTACAATAATCAGATTGGTAATCTGATACAGAATTACCTGCAGGCAACCAAAGTTGGCAGGTGCAGCTCATTGGCACACTCAGTGGAGGAAGCGAGCTGTAGAAACAGGAGTCCTGCTTCTTGAATTCTAGTCTATTTACCTAAGATAACATCTAAGAAGTTCAGGATTTGGACTGCTCCTAGACTGGAGAATGTTTTCAAATACAAATGCTGATGGGAATATAGTCTTGCTTTTTTTCCATTTAGGTTTTCTATATTTTTATTGAGTTTCTTTGTTTGAATCTTTTTATGGGGTTTGCTTGAAAACACCACAGGAAAATTATTTGCTGGCACAGAATTAGATGAGATTACATCTCTGTTTCTAATACATATAATGAGATAAGAGTACCATCACTCTTGTCATGTGGGACAGAGAAAAATGTGAACAAGATATATCTGTAAATAAAGATAACATGATATGTATAAGGAATATGACCCCTCCAGTACAGCAATAGGCTTGTACTCATCCTTAGTCTACCCTCCACCTCCAGCCTCACATTCCCCGCAGATGCATGCAGGGGCATGCATGAGTGCACACATTCACAGACACACCTGCCCCAAGCTTAGTATCAATGCCTGTCAGAAAACACACTTAATACTTATTTGAATGAGTGGATAAGGAAATTAATTTAAAACAGTGCTTGGTTTCAATTAATACAAACCAATCAGTTGGCAGAATGAGCGAAAAACCAACAGGTTGGAATCTGCTTTTTAAATAGATCTAACTCAGAATCAACAGGTCTGGCTGAAAATATTTTATCTACTAGGTATGACTACAGTATAGAGCCATTTCATTTTTCTTTCAAACTCTGATAATTACCTTTCTCTGGTGTCTTTTACATTTTATCATTGACCTTCCTCACTTTGCCATCCCACGCCCACTGCCACTGCCTCACCATCCTATAGTGCCTCCCTCTGAATAAAACCTGAAAGTGTACACTGAAAGGTAATAAAATATTGCTTTGTTGATTAAAAATGTACTTAATTTATGCATCAAATAACTATATGTCATTCTGTTGTTATTAACCCTTATTAATTATAGGTTTATTGGAAGTTAAAACAAATAATCATAAATAGGGAGTTTTATTAGAGGAATTTATGCTTACCATAAAAAAAGGCAAGATTAGCAGTAAATACAGGATACACTTTTTCTCCATCATTGAACCCAAAATGAAATATGCTATACAATATAAATCAAACTGCAGAGAAAATGAAATAAATATAAGTAATCAATATTTATGAAATATAGATGGTACTCAATGGTAAATTTTTTAAAACTATACAATAATTTTGCTTTAAGGATTTGATTAATAGTTTTACATATTGCAAATGTTAAGAACATTGGATGGTTGGGTGGTTCAGTCAGTTAAGCATCTGCCTTTGGCTCAGGTCTCAGGTCATGATCCCAGGGTCCTGGGATCCAGCCTCTCAGCGGGTGTCTGCTTCTCCCTCTCCCTTTGCCCCTCCCCCTGCTTGTGCTCTCTCTCTCTCTCTCTCAAATAAATAAATAAAATCTTAAAAAAAAATCTTAAGAGCGTTATGGCTTAAAGTACTAAAGAGCCTAAATACATGTTAGTCTTACAAACAGGAAAGCTTCTTACATATATTTTTTTAAGTAATAAGAAAACATCTTGCTTTCTTTGCCTTTACCAAAATTGGAATAAAATGATTAAAGTATCAAAATAAAGAGCTTCACAAGAAAATACAAGCACAAATTTTGATAGTGTATTTTCCTATAAAGCTAACCTTTATTTCCTATAAACATGAATCTCATTTTTAATTTTCTGACTCTTCAATAATTTAAGGGGGAAAATTGTTCCTGGGCCAATTTCTTGAGAGTCAACAACCATATGTCATAAAAATTGCCTTATAATTTAATAGAAATTCATCATTTAATCAGGAAATAAGAGATTCCCTAAGTCATCTGTTATTAAAATAAGGTTACAGGAAATGGACAATACCACATAAAGTATTTCTGTTAAATATTTCTGAAGGTAGATACAATTCTGAGCTAATTAAAATGGCCTCTAAAACAATGTCCCTAACTTCTTAATTCTTAGAGACAAACATTGCTGGACTGGCTTACTCACTATAAGGCCCATGAGCAACCTACTCTGACAGTATTTTTATGAGATATAAATTATCATGGTATAGTCATAATGTATTTATTTAACTGAATGTGTAAGAAGTATTTTTCAAGGCAAGGGAGATTTTAAAAATCTGATCAATAGATATTTGCCAGAAAACTATGAACTTAGATTTAACTTTGTTAAGAAAGTTGTCATGATTTTTATTATAGTGCCAATATTAGGGCCAAAGAATTATAAAAGCCATTTCCACATATTATGCTTATTATTTTTATTATCACATGCAATGAGAGCACACCAATTTCTAGAACATAGAATCTATATCATTGCTTGCCCTCACCAATGACTCACCCAGACACAGCTTTTCTTTTTAACTGTAGCAATCTTCCAAATAATGTTTTCTCTTCTATCAGCTATACTGAGTTTTTATTATTAGTTGACCTAAAAAAATATATAACCAAAAAATCAGGAGGCATTGTATTAATTTTAGATATTAAAAAACATGTAAGAGAATGAAAACAATGAAGCAGAGTTTTTGTAATTTAGTAATTAATGCATTGATATTTTAGTTTTTATTACATTTTACCATGAGAAAATCTAATTTTCCAATACTTACATACACAATTGTCTCCAGACTCAAATCACATTTTCCCTTGGATCATATTGGATGTTGTCTTGAAGAATTTCTTAAATCCAAGGGTCATGACCTGAAATATTGATTGAGGTAATAATTTAATGTTATTTCAATGAGCCAACAAAATTTCCATGGTAAATTGAAATTTTCAAAGAAAATACCACTATTAAAATATTTTTATTAAGCTATTCCAATCTTTAAAAATCTCTTTTGCTTACAATGTACTTGAATTTTTTCACAAATATTTGTTGTTTTCCATTATTTGGAGAAACTTAAATTAATTTCCATTCATCCAAGTAGTAGTTAAGATATTGAAATTTTAAACTACAGTTTAATTTTCCTTTGAATGACTTTCTTTAATAACGTCTTGGAGTGTGTTAATAGTCTTACTTACATATATCCATTCTCAAAGCCAGAAACCATATCTGATTGATCCATGTATCTTTGGTGACTGGCAGTTAACTTACATTGGCTGTATAAATGAATGAGTAAATGAATGAAAAAAATAAACCAATAAACTACTTTAGGATTTTAAACTTACAATCAAGAAAAAATAATCATAACTATTAAATAACTGCCCTTTCTTCTATTTGAAGGCTTTGATAGTGTTGGAATCTACTATGCTGACAATGAAAATTGGAAAAGAAAAGTTCTTATACCAGCAATTTTACTTTCTTAAAAAAATAATGTCCTGAAAAATATTTATTTTTCAAGTTTTGTGTTGTTTGGGTATTGAATAAACAATAGTTTACTGACTTTGGAAGTCTTTATAAAGGTTAAGCCAAACTTAAAGAATTGGTAGTTCACATTTCTCTGTATAAATACACAAATAAGAATGTAAAGAAATATTATTCTATTTGGAAATCAGATAGGTTTTTTTTATGAAACAATGCTTTGATGATTTACACATGAGTCAGGATTAAACTAACTATAATATGTACCTGGGCTCAAAAACTGAAGGGAAAAGTCCTTCAAAAACATGTCTGGAGTTTTACCAAACCCAGTATATTTGAAAAACATTTCACCCAACACTAGCAGTTATTTGTGTTGCTTATCTAATCAGAGGCTTTAAAATCAGAGTTCCAAAAAGTATGTTAGTGAAATACCTTTTAGTGTTTACTAGATTATCCTGGCACTTGTAATTTAAGAAGACTTTATCCATTTCACGAAATATTTACCAATGCAAATAATTCCACTTTTATAACTTCCTTCTTTACCCTATTCCTTAGTGATCTGGAAAATGTGTTACTAGTAACAAGGTTGTTTTTTGCACTGTGTAAACTTGTAGCACTCCCAATCAAGGGGCGGGTCTATAGCCCTGGTTTTATCAAGGATGCAGCAGCAAGTTTGGGTGGCAGTTTTTCAAACACGTGGTGGACACCTGTACTCTCCATGAAGTCTAACAATGACCATTTCAGGTGGTGATCTAAATCATTTGAGTCATCCACCTGGAAAAGGACCTATCAAATTTTCTTGCCAGCAGACATGGTGGTGAGTGGTAGGTAGGTAGGAATCGCCACTTTCACTGAATGTTCTCAAGTTCAATAATGGAGGGCTCATGACTGGGCATGTAGATAACACCACTGAAGACATATCTGAAGGTCACTTTAGACTGATTTGGTAGATGTAATGGCATGATTGTTATCAGAGGTAGGTTTAAGTGTATTCCTCAGTTTAGCTCAGTGGTTCTTTGCATGCTCCCTCTAATATGTTCATTCAGCAAGTGGTTCTCTTTTCTATATTTAGCTTATTCCAAATTTATCTTTGCTAAAATACATTTGATATTAACTGACTAAAGCTGTTAGGCAAATCATTGTAAATCTGTTTCAGATCTTGTTAAATTATTTACTCACAAATGAGTTGCATGGTGCCTTGTGAGATACAGTAGTTTCCATAATTCTAAAGAGAGATAAAATATGCAATGAAGGGTCAAGTTAAATGACTAAATCTGCCAGTGGGTTTTTCCGAGTGTCAGGTTTGTTTAGTAGGAAAAGGGCTTATTCAAAACTAAGAAAGCTCTAATTTAAACTCTTAAGTGAGTTTGTAACCATAATGGTACTAAGAGTAGTTACTGGCATTTTCTCTAACTGCTAGCCTCATGGATCCTATCAGTACTGTTTTATTTTCACTTTTCAAAATTATACAAAGTGGAAGATTTGGTTCTACTACTAGAAACAAAATAACTTTCTTTACTGTACACATGGAATAAAAAAAGTAGTCTATTTCTAAATAGTCTTCATTCTTCTTGTCCAAAGAATCACCAACATAAAGTAAAAATGATTTATTTCATCACAGAAAGAACTTTGAAGATGAAGAATGTTGTAAAACCTCAAAGAACTTTGGAAATATAGCTTCCTAGTCACTTAGGTCTTTATGTAATCTCATTCTGGTTTCATTTCCTAAAATTACCATTGATCTCTACCACAAAACACTTTTCATAGAGCTACATTTCCAAGTCCAAAACTTTTAACCAATCTTTTTTGCTTTCTTCAGTGTAAAAGCATGATTTATTCTGCATTAAAAAATTATAAATCAGTGTGACCTAATCAATACTAAGTAATCAGAACACAAAAACCTAAATCCTGTAAATGCATAGCAGTGCCTTGCAAACTTGCTTCTTATTTTCTCAAAATTTTATTATTCCTATACACACTTTTCATTAATGTGTTTTTTTTATAACAGTTCTTAGTTTTAGTTGAGTTACCGAACCCTGATACTAAAAGTATATGTTTGTGCCAAGATTAAGAAAAAAAAAAAAAACTTTTAACTTCTACTCCTCCATTTCCAAAATATCTTGGATTTCTATGGGCCCTGTGCCATATTCTCTTCTCCCCTTACTTATCCAGTCACTATAAAGTGGGCTAACAGAAGCATTTCCTATACATACCTCATTTACCATGAAGTGTCCTGAACCTTTGTATGAGCAAAGTGAGGATTTTCTATTTAGTACATGCCTTTCCCTTGTGGCAAATTCAACACGCTACATTTCTTTTTTTGTAATTTGAATTCAGTTAATTAACATATAATGTATCACCCAGTGACCCCATCCCCTCCAACAACCCTCAGTTTGTTTCCTATGATTAAGAGTCTCTTATGGTTTGTCTCACGCTACATTTCTCAATCAAAATAGGGAATAAGTACTCTTCTCCAAACCCAGTTTTTCACACTTGGATGGCAAATGGAAACTTCTTTCTGTCATTCTACACTGTATAGAAGAGATTGTGCCACTGAGTAAAAATGTCAAAGTACAAGATCCCAGTTACCTCTTATTTTCTCCTCACTGCTTTTTTTTTTTTTTGTCAAAATCCTAAGTCTTTCTGCTAGAATTATTCTTGCAAATTACTGTCTTTACTTCCAATAAAATCTTTAAGAAATACATGCCAGGTGGGGTGCCTAGGTGGTTCAGTCAGTTGGGTGTCTGCTTTCGGCTCAGGTTATGAGCCCAGGGTCCTGGGATTCAGCCCCACATTGGGCTTTCTGCCCAGCGGGGAGTCTGCTTCTCCCTCTCCCTCTGCCCCTCACCTCCCCACTCGTTCTCTCTCAAATAAATAAATAAAATCTTAAAAAAAAAATACATACCAGGTTAAGGTTTTAACTCCCTACCCCCATACTGGCCTGGAATGTCCTTAACACTTTTAATACATGAAGCAGTAAAAAAAATTAAAATATAAGGACCTCTTCTTCCTAAATATCTGTTACTGATGTAAGAAACTCAAATATAAGTTTTTTTTTTTTTTTAAATAACATCATTTGGGGCTTCCATAATTTTTTAGACTATTGAATGAACAGGTACCAAATCTCTGATGTGGCATAAACCAGTGTTCCTCAAATTGTGGGTTCATGGATCACTGGCTTTGGAATCACTACTAGAACTTGCTGAACATGTTAGAATGTCTAGGCTCCACCACAGACCCTCTGAATCATAATCTTTGGGAGAAGAACTGGGAATCTGACTTCAAGGAAATTCTTGGCCTATTAAATTTTGTGAAACACGACATAAATACAACAGCCTAACTGGACCATGCTGAAACCTGGACACACTTCCTCTGTCTCTAGGTACTGCCAGACTATTTTATTTTATACTTTTAAAGATTTATTTATTTATTTGAGAGAGGTGGGGAGGGGCAGAGGGAGAGGGAGAGAGAGAATCCTTAAGCAGACTCCCGGCTGAGTGCAGAGCCTGAACACAGGGCTAGATCCCAGGACCTGGATGTGAAATCAGGAGCTGGTTGCTTAACTGACTGAGCCAGCCAGTGCCCCTTGCCAGACTATTTTAAAAATAACAACTAAGGGGGAACCTGGCTGGCTCAGTCGGAGGAGCCTGTGATTCTTGATCTCGAAGTCATAAGTTCAAGCCCCATGGGGCGCCTGGGTGGCTCAGTCTGTTAAGCGGCTGCCTTCAGCCTGGGTCCTGATCCCTCTGATCGAGCCCCGCATCGGGCTCCCTGCTCAGCAGAGAGCCTGTTTCTCCCTCTCCCTCTGCCTGCCTCTCTGCCTACTTGTGCTCTCTCTCTATCTCTCTGTCAAATAAATAAAATCTTTAAAAAAAAAAAAAAGGTAAGTTCAAGCCCCACGTTGGAAGTGGAGCTTACTTCAAAAAAAATAGATAAATAATAATGACTATCAAGTATAAATCAAGCAAAATATTCTACCGTGTTCCCAGGCACAAGAAATGTCTCAGAACTCCCAGAGCAAATTATCCAAATATCTATTTTAAAATGTATCCTGTAATGTTGTAATTATTTTTGTGTGTGTCTGTTATGCCACTAGATTGTAAGCACAATAAAAATAGGACATGCATGGTATCTACCTCTATAACTCCAAACCCTAGGCATAAAGAGAATAAATAGAGGGCACCTGGGTGGCTCAGATGGTTAAGCGTCTGCCTTCAGCTCAGGTCATGATCTCAGGGTCCTGGGATCGAGTCCCGCATCGGGCTCCCTGCTCAGCGGGGAGCCTGCCTCTCTCTCTGTCTCTCTGTCTCTTATGAATAAATAAATAAAATCTTTAAAAAAAAAAAGAGAATAAATAGAAGGTGTGTTTTGAATGGATGACTTACAAAATGAATTTAATTAAGTTGAAGAGACTGGTGTTTGAGGGTGCTCTTAGCCCTATGAAGCACATTATAATTTCTGACACCTTAAAAAAAAAAAATCATTGACTGGATTCTACTCTAGGAAATTTGGATTCAGTTTATCATTTGGGGCCTAGGGATAAGCATTTTTTCCAAGTTTCTAAGGTGATTCTAGTATACAGCTAAAGTTGAGAACCAGTGGTACAGATAAAAGAATTCTGTGGTAGGTGGAATAATAAGCCCCCAAGTATTTCCATGCCCTAACCCCCAGAATCTGTCATTTCAAGATTATAGACCTTAAAATAGGAAGAGTATCCTAGGTTACCGTGAAGTATTCTGGTAGGCTAAACTGATCATTTGAGCCCTTCAAAGTAGAAGAGGAAGGTTGAATAGTCAGCCACAGAGATGCAACAGAAGAAAAGGAAGCAGAAGAGATACGCACAGCTGACAGCTTTATGAGGGAGCCCACGTACAAGGACTGGAAAGAAGCCTCTAGGAGATAAAGGTGGCTCTGAAATTAATAGCCAGCAAGAAAGTGGGGACCCCAGCTCTACAATCTCAAGGAATTGAATTCTGCCAACAACCTGAATGAATCAGGAAGTAGATCTCTCCCAGAGCCTCCAGGACAGAATTCCTTGACTTTGGCCTTGTAAGACTTGAAATAGAGAAACTAGCCAAGCCCACAGGACTCCTGACCCGTAGAGCTGTGACACAATAAATGTGTGGGGTTTTTTTTGAAGCTACTACATTTGTGGCAGTTTGTTACAGCCGTAATAGAAAATTAACTGCAAATCTTCACCTGATCAAAAATTACATTTTCCCATCAAGTATAAGTGGTAACTTTTGGCTTCACAACTGGCCAGTCATTCCTCCTAACTTTAGAACACATTTATCATAGTGCAAGGCAATCACATTAGCTGAATTTCTTCCAGATGTTCCTAAATTGTTAGGTGATCTTAAGAAAATCATTTCAACTCTTTTCTGCTTGGCTTACCCAACTAGAAAAATGCACACTTAATCTTTAGCTCCCTTTTCTATATTGCAGACTTATTGAAAGATATGTGCTGGAGTCAGAGAGGCATAGCTTCAAACTCCAGTTCTTACAACACTTAAACTCACTATTTCCTGACAAGGGAAGGAGTACACAAATAGTGGCTTGATCAATGTCACTTAGAATTTTTATCATAATTAATCTTGTCCGGTTCTTTTAAGTGTTAAATTACATGATAGATATAAAGAACTTATAATAAACACCCAATAAGCATTAGCTATTGCTATTATCTTTATTGTTCTATAATTTTAATTAGTTATGGCAATGTTAATCTCATATCTCATGTCTCATACCTATCTTAGTGACTTGGCCAAGGGCATACAGATGCTTAGGCTGACCCTAAGCTAAGAACTCGGATTCTCCAACTCTAAATCTGAAGCCCTTTGCCCAAACTATACTGACTCAGAGAATTGAGCCATTTTTTGGGGTAATTAGGACTTAGAAAGTGGTGCAGGATACATTTCTGTTTTGCTTATTCAGTTATTTTGCTTAACCATCCAATTTTCACATTTCATTTCACTTTCATTTATCAAACACATTTTTATTTTTTCTCACGCAATTTCTTCTTTTGATTCCGTTTCTTAGTAAAGTCAGGATATTTTACTTTTTTTAAACTTACATTAGTAAGTTTCACAACTCAGACTTGCCATTCTGGTAAGGTACCAAGATAAAAACCACATGCATTTTAATTTAAGAAATACTTCTGGAAACTCAATTAGTCATCTTACCCTATTTATTGAGCATCTACTTTCACCTAATTGTGTAGGGAGATAGAAGTGAATATAAGTTAAGATTCCTCAACAAAAATATTTATCAAGTTAGAGAACAGTAATCTTATTTTAGTGGTTTAGTTCATTACTTTTAAACCGAGTCCATAGGACTCATTCATAAGGTTCTAAAGAGGGATGATTTCACCAACATTTAAGATAGGAAGTTAGTCCTGGTGCTCAGTCAATATGTTGTCATTCAATGAGCTTGAGCAAGTTACATACCTTCCCAGGTATCTCATTTGTAAAATGAAAGAGTAGAATAAGATTATTTAAGCCTTGGGTAAGTGTTCAAAATTTATGTAAAAGGCAGGATTAACAGTTTTGTTCAAACTAACTCAAATCCAAAATATCCTTGAAACCAAGCCTCTCTGACACAGTTTTTTCTGGTTCAGGAAGACTTTCCCTAGGTTTCTTCCTTCTAATTGCCCAAAGGAGTTTGAGTTTGAATCTAAGACAGTGGAACGTAGACCCATGATTTTTTCTTTTGCTACATGAGAATTCAGGGAAAATGTATCTAGATCAAAAGAAATCACATCTTGATTTTACCTCTTCATATACTGCCTCTTTTTAGAGCTGTTCTTACTTTTGAAAAGCTGTTTGGGGTAAGTCTAGTTCTCTCTTCTCCACTGCAGAAAAATGAAATTAGAAAAGCAAACATATTTCTTCATAAGCCCCCTTGCCAGACATCTTCAGAATGGGATCTGATTAATTCATCTAAGCCAAAGTATACTTATTGTCATCAATAAGCCTAAATGCTCCTGGGACTGGAAGCCAACAATTTATGAATTTGGGATACATTGGGTTTTTATCTCTTTTGCATTTAACAAGAAATTACATAGGTAAAAAAATTTTAAGTTATACAGCTCAGAAATTACAGGACATGTTAAGGAATGATTCAACAATGCATAAACTCAACAAGGTAATCAATGAAATAGCAAGAAAGATTATTACATTTAATTCATCAAAATCTTATAAATGACCTAGTATATAAAAGCACTCTAATAGCCAATTTTAAAAAGTCAATAAAAGCCTCCAGAAAGTATTTTATTTTGAAGAGACATCAGAGTTTAACTATAAATTCCACGTGCTAAGAAAATAAATATTATAAATATTGCCCTACTGAACAATGATACAATTTTCCCTTTTCTAGGGAGATTATAAAATGAATAAAGTAACATCCACCTGATATTTAATAATTAGCCCAATAGAGGGACATCTGTGATAAGTAGAGGCAGGAGTTGTACTGGTTACAAATTCTGATTTGAAAACCCAACTCAACCTCATACTTCCAAGTTAAACAACTTCCGTAAGAATAGCTTTCTCATTTGCAAAATAGCTCCTACACTAAAAGGCTATTGTGAAAATAAAATGAGATAATGTACATAGACTTTTTAGAACTCAGTAAAGTTAGCTATTATTGTTATTACTGTTATTTTTATTATATCACATTAAAATTTTTAGAAACATAAACAAGATTATACATGATTTTAAATTATTTGCCACAATTTCTACAGCATTATAAATGAAAATTTACCCTATATTTCAAGGGGTGGTCATATGCATTGTGAGTTTATCTTCTTTAGAAATAATGTGTTTGGTTTTTATTCTGTCATTTAAGCCAGTTATGAAAATATCAAATAAAGTGAATGGTAACAAGTATATTCCCAAATCAGATGTCCATTTAATTAACATAATTGCATATTTCCTAATATTGAACTTATATAAACTAAAGCTCTAGCAAATTGTTTGTATACATTGTAATCAGATAGTCACATCTTAAAGAATATAACATGCTAATCCAATTAAAAACAAGATATAAACTCTCCCAAATTTGAGTTTAATTTTAGGTTGACTATAATAGCCTTTACTGATACTGTATTGGTACCAAAAAAAAATATTGACTCTCTGCTTACTTGCTTATCTAATGAACATTCCAGGTTGAATAGCTGTATAGCCATTAAAGACAGATAAAATTGTGATTAAATTTGGGACTTCATTTTACACTCTGAAGTATGTACTCATGGGAATAATTTTCCCATTGTGGGCATGATTAGCCATTTTCCGGTGATTTTGGTCACCTTCTTTTTATTTGAAAGAGGCAAGTGGCCAAATCTCAGCCCAATTAGTAAAAGATGGGAGGGAGACTGAAAAAAAATGCTTTGTACTTGATGGAAACACTCTCCCTCCAGAGATCTAATATGGAAAGAATTGCTTGCTCAACGAGCATAGAAACAAAACATATCTTTCCAGCTCTTTGGACTAAGAGCTTTACACCTATTTCCCTTTCACAAAGTCAAGAGTCAAATTCTATGTGAAAACATGTTTTCTCCAAAGGCAATAAAATCAGAAAACATATAATTCCCCTGGAATTTTAATTTAACATAATAGCTCATCATCAATACTGTATTTCTGTTATTTGGGGCTTTCAATTTTTCTAAAAAAATCAAATTTATACAGTACCTCCTAGCATATCTCAGCATTTGGGAAGCTGATGATACTGTCGATCCAGCACAATTTCCCTTTTTCCCTGATAAAATGAACCCCTCTTTCCAGCAGAGAATCTGTCCCCTCTGGTTCAAGTGAGTCTGTCCTCCTACAGAGGTAGGAAGTCACTAAAATCTGGTCAGATTAGCATAATCTTCTGATTTTGATTTGTTTAGGCATGGAAACATGGTCAAGCTACATCATTAGTGTTCTCCCTAGGACTTCTCTATTAGTGTTATCAGGGAAGGTTTTCTCTTTCGGGGGGTTGCAAAGCAAGTAGGAGAAGGTATATCCTAATGCATCCTGCTTACCGTATGGAAAAAAAAATTTTTTAAATATGAAGTCAATCAGCTGAGAGCTAGGTGGAGATTGGTGGAGAATCCGATGACATTATTAGAGCCTTTGAATCTCGCCACATCCAAAATAAGCTATAATAATGGACTTCCTCACCAATGTAGCCAGTAAGTTATATTTTATGCCTAAACAGGATTGATTTGGAATTTTGTCTCCAAATATTTGCAACCAAAACATTTCTAACATTTTTAGAAATGCTGGTGGAGTGGAATGATTAATAAGAAGGTTCCATTTTGCATTTTGCCTAGCTTACAGAGCCTGAATGTTTTCAGGTTAGTGACTTTGCTAGGCCTTAGTTTCCTGACCTGTAAAATAAGATGACTTAAAGCTCTTCTCCATTTTGTAATCTAAATATCTACAGATTATTTTCCTTTTCACCAATTTTTTTTTTTTAATCTGAAATAGACTTGGAAGTATATGTTCTTGGATAGTCCACAACTAGTATGTGCCTATAGCAAGATATTTATAGCTTGCTCAAAAAATAATGGGACACCTGGGTGGCTCAGTCAGTTAAGGTCTGACTTCAGCTCAGGTCCTGATCCCAGGGTCCTGGGATCGAGTCCCGCATCAGGCTCCTAGCTCAGCAAGGAGCCTGCTTCTCCCTCAGCCTGCCACTCCCCCTGCTTGTGCTCTCACTCACTCTCTGACAAATAAATAAATAAAATCCTTATTAAGAATAAAAAATAAATGCAACTCTTACATGAAAATGTATGAATAAATTTTTGTGACCTTGGGTTATGCAGTGTGTTTTTAGATATGATACCAAAACACAAGTAACAAAGAAATAGATGTTGGACTACATCAATATTAGAAACTTTTGTGATATAAATGATACCATCAAAAAAATGAAGAGGCAAATCACAGATTAGGAGAAAATATTTAAAAGTCACATATTTTGGGCGCCTGGGTGGCTCAGTTGGTTAAGCGACTGCCTTCAGCTCAGGTCATGATCCTGGAGTCCCGGGATCGAGTCCCACATCAGGCTCCTCGCTCGACGGGGAGTCTGCTTCTCCCTCTGCCTTTCCCCCCTCTCATGCTCTCTCTCTCTAATAAATAAATAAATAAATCTTAAAAGTCACATATTTGATAAAGGACTAATGTCTAGAATATACAAATAACTTTTATTATTCAATAATAAAAAGATGAACAACCCAATTAAAAAATGGCAAAGGATCTGAATGGACATTTCTCTACATAAGACATACAAATGACCAACAAGTATGTGAAAAAACACGTTCAACATCATCAGTTATAGGGAAGTGCAATTCAAAACCACAATGATACCATTTCATACCCACTAGGGTAGCTATGATAAAAAGGTGACAATTATAAGTATAGGAAAGATGTGGAGAAATTGTAACTTTTACATTGTTGGTGGGATTGTAAAATGATGTAGCCACTTTGGAAAATAGTTTAACAGTTCTTCAAAATGTTAAACATAGAATTACTATATATATATATATATATATATATATATATATATATATATATCTGACAGAAATGAAAACATATGTCCAAAAAAAACTTGTACATGAATATTCATAGCAGTATTATTTTTAATAGCTGAAAAGTGGTAACAACTCAAATATCCATCAAAAAATGTGATATATCCATACTATAGAATATTATTTGGCAATAAAAAGAAAGGAGTAGTAATACAACGTGGATAAACCTTGTAGACATTACACTAAGTAAACAAAGCCAATCACAAAAGACACATATTGTATGATTCTATTTATATGAAATGTCCAGCATAGGCAAATTTACAGAGGCAGAGACCAGATTAGTGGTTTCATGGGGCTGAGGGAGAGTGATGATGGGGACTGATTGCTAATGAGTACAGGAATCCTTTCTAGGGTGATAAAAATGTTCTAAAATTAAATTGTGATGATAGTTGCACAATCCTGTGAGTATACTAAAATCATTGAACTATACACTAAATCAGCGGATTATCTAGCATGTGATTTGTAAGTTAATAAAGCTGTTTTTTAAAAAGTAAATGCAAGAAAAAAGGTATGTGTATATAAGGGAAGATTTGTGCTGAGCAGAACATCTAGTTTCCTCTCTCTCCTTTGTCAAGAGATAATATTCACACTGTAAAACAAAACACAATGAACAAAAACCTGCATAATTTACAGTGTATCCCATGGATGTAAACTCTGAATTGTTCCTTCGATTTGATGCATCAACTCTATTTTACATGTTTAGAACTGTTTTATTTGTAAGGAAAAGTACATTCTCCTTGAAATTTGCTTTTCAGCTCATACACAAAAATATTATATTTCCTTTGAGATAAAAATTTTAGTTTATAAAAAATAACCATTATACATAATTGAGGCAAAAGCTATTGTGATAAACTTAGAAAATATTCCTTAGGTTTAAAGAATTTAAAATTGTTATCTCTTTTCTCCTGTCAGTAATTTCTTTTCTTTACATTTCTACAGTCTTATTTTATTTTTCTTACAGGGGTGGAAAACTGACAATTTATGTACAAAAAAAATTGTAGATATTTGTATTCCACTTGTGACATATTTAAATTGTATTATTATAAACAATAACAAAGAAACAACAAATGGGAGTATTAGCAAGAAAAATTAAGGAACTTTAGTACATTCTTAGAAATTAACCCAAGTTAAAAAGCTTACATCCCAACTATTTCCCTTCTATGAAGTTATTACTAGGTAAAAGAAAAGTGAAAGAAGGATGGAAAAGAGAGAGGGAGGAATGAAAGGAGAAGGTAGAGGTAGGGAGGAAAGAGAAAGCTCAATGGGTGTGTCTCAGGTAAATGCACACTTTATTTAAAATTAACCACATTTTCCCATTATTTTTGTAAAGAAGCAAACAGTGTTGATAATACTGAAAAAATTTTTTAAAGATTTTGTTTATTTGAGAGAGAGTGTGTCTGCGTGCAGGAGGCGGGGGAGGGGCAGAAAGAAAGGGAGAAGCCGACTCCCCACTGAGCAGGGAGCCCGACAGGGGGGCTCTATTCCAGGACCCTGTGATTATGACCTGAGCCCAAGGCAGACACTTAACCAACTGAGCCACCCGGGCACCCTGGTAATCCTGAAATTTGTTCCTTTTCAGGATCTCTATATCTTACAACCATTAAACATAGTTTCATCTTCGTATTTTTTAATATATTCATTTATTTATTCATTCATTCAAACATTTATTTAGAACCCAATATATTCCAAAAGCAATGTTAAGTGCTGAGGATCCAGAAATGATACAGTTTTGCTCTTAGAATTGGTTAAAACTTTGTAAGTGAAGAAAGGCATGTACAAATATGGATAATGAAGTGTTATAGGTAGTCAATAAATAGTTTTTAGTGTTTAATCAGAGGGAATGATGCATTTTACATGGGAGTGGTTTATGTGTGAGTGTGTGTGTGTGTGCACGCACACACATGTGGAGAGAGCGAGAGAGACATAGAGAATATGACACTTCAGTGTAGTTTTAAAAAATCAGTAATTTGAAGTGCCAGGTACTTGAAAGACGTAGGTACGTAAGAGATGAGGCTTTCCAGGGAAACAGAGTGGCAAATTAGAGACAGTATTTTCTGTCATATTGAGGAGTTTTTGTTTAATGCTCCAGACTAGAGATTTTCATCTAGAATGCCTGCTCTGACGTGCTGTGGCTGTGATTAGCAGGACTGTGATTAGCAGCGATGAGCTTGAGTCTGGACTCAGTGAGAGGCGCTGATCCATCAGTGATGTCTGCCATGGGCACCATCCTAAGGAATAACATGTATCCCAAAGATTTGCTAACTCCACTACAAATAATAATAGTAGTAGTAGTAGTAGAGCACTATGACAAGTTTTCGTTTTAGAAAGCAGGAGGATTGGGTGCCTGGGTGGCTCAGTTGGTTAAGAGTCTGCCTTCAGCTCAGGTCATGATCTCAGGGTCCTGGGATCAAGTCCCACATCGGGCTCCTTGCTCAGCAGGGAGCCTGCTTCTCCTTCTTCCACTCCCCCTGCTTGTGTTCCCTCTCTCGCTGTCTCTGTCAAATAAATAAATAAAATCTTAAAAAAAAGAAAGAAAGCAGGAGGATTAATTCAAAGATGGCAACAAGGGTAGTTGTAGAGAGACAAATTAGAATACTGTAGTGACTTTTAAGTAAGTGAAGCAAGAAAATAATCATGAAGGCTAGAATTAAGAAGAAGAATAATGGGGACAGAAAGGAATATTTAACAGAGATATTAAAAATATTTAATCTGTGAGAATAGGAGAATTTAGGGAGTATAAGAAACCTAAACAGAGTCCCCCAAATTCTACCATGAGTATCTGAATAAGGTCCAATCACTAATATAGGGGGTACAGCAGAGGAAAAGGGGTGGTAGGAAAATATCTGAGTATAGATCAGACATTTTGAAGAAGAAAGTGTCTGGGAGTTTGTCTAAATGGTTCTGGAAATCCGTTAAGGGAGGGCTTTGAAATGGAAAGTTCACACCCATCATCATATAATAGAATAGTAAACGGTGAAGTTTCATCCAGAAGAACTGTCATAATAGGAAAGGAGTAAACAGTGCATTCTGCGATGTGCATATGAATGGAATGAGAGCACATTTCAAAACATTAGTGTTGAAGGAATTCAGCGTAAGAATGTGTGTTGATAGAGGACAGAGGTAGAGTGTCTAGGGACAAGGAGCTAGAAAAACAAAGGCATAGGTCCAGAATGAGCAAGGATTGTGTGAATGAAGGTAAAGGTGCAGGCCTGCGAGGAAATTGAGATTCTTTGGGGAATTAATGAGTGAAAACCTGGCTATGTCATTTGGACCTTTGCTAGGCACAGAGTCCCATGATGCACTCTATAAACTGCTGTAATTTTGCACATACCAAGCACGGCTTATTTTTAATTATTTACTCCTGTGACTAAGTCTGGGTTGCAATTTAAAAATAGGTTTTCCAATGCAAAAGCAGTTGCACAGGAAGAAGCTCCTTGCTGAATTAAGCCTTGCTTAAGTGAGAACTGCTGCTTAAGAAGAACGCGTTCCCTGTGAAAAAAGATGGCAAATCCATTTCAGTGAGTCTAACCTTTACGGGGTGCTATTATCAACTCAATTGTATGTTTTTTCCTGTTTCACAAACATGTTCCCAAAAGACTTTTAAAATAGCTTTCTTTCCTGCTAAATTGTTGTGTCAAGCACTTTTTCTGAATCTCAGCCTTCACTGGACCAGGATGTGTTAAAGAAAAAAATGCCCTGTCACGCTTGACATGGTGTAGGAGGGCTTAACAACAATAGTAAAACATTTTCTTAACCTGACTGCCCCCTCTCTCACTGCATCTTAAGACAATGTATTTTCATGAAAATGCAAAATCCCTGAAGAAACAAGAGATGATTTCCCGAAAACTCAAGTATAAAATCTGTCCACTAAACTAGGATTTTTTCCTAATAAAGAGAAAAAAATCACTATAGAGAATTAATGTTTTTTTTTTTAATAAAAGTTAAGATAACCTAAAATAAAACTGATTCATCATATGGAATGGTTCCCTAGGTATCTCAAAGTTGATCTTTTATTTATTTTTTCTTTTTTTGGAGGAAAAGAAAAGATCCACAACATTCTGAGGTCTGACTTGGTCACTTCAAATGAATCTCATGCATTGTTGGGGCCAGTTTCTCAAATTGCAACTTGGGTGGTAGTACTACATGTGTTTGTCTTCCTAGTAAGGAGTGTTTCCCCACCAGAAGTCTTTCTGAGCAGTAATAACCCTGGAAATCTCAGGGGGAAATAAAAGAAGGTGATGACAAAAGTCAGTGAAAGATAAAAGTCCAACAGCCATCTTGATAGAGGCTATGGCTGGAAAACTCACATGTGCCCTTCTGGGGCAAGAGTCAGTCCACCTAGCTTTTGGCAGCAGATAACAACAATTAAAAAAAAAAAAAAAAAAAAAAACTAGGGACTTGAATTGGGAAAAAAAAGAAAGACAGGAAAACGGTAGAAAGTAAGATGCAGGGCAGAGAGCACAGCTTTTTGCATCTCTGGTTTTGGATACTAGCTGTCATATATAGTAACTGGGAATCTAAGCAGAAATTTAACCTGTAAACTCTCCCTGGGTTTCTTTCTTTCTTTTTTTTTTAAGATTTTATTTATTTAAGAGAGAGAGAGCACAAGCAGGGAGAGGGAGAAGCTGGCTTCCCGCTGAGCAGGGAGCCTGATGCGGAGCTCAATCCCAGGACCCCGAGATCATGACCTGAGCTGAAGGCAGACTCTTAACCAACTGAGCCAGCCAGGCGTCCCCTTCCCTGGGTTTCTTCAGCATGATACAATGTCTCTTAAATACATACATAATCACCTATCACATTCTGGGACATGACAAGTGCTTAAGAAGTAATCTCTCTCCCCTGCAGCAGAGAGGGAATGCCTTGGTTTGCTTTAATTGGTTCCAGTGACAAGATTTGTAATTTTAAGTAAAATTATATATGGATATTTAACAAAGCCAACTCTTAGCTTTCTTTACAGAAGGGCTTTATCAGCCATCATAGGCATGGGATTACCATATTCCAGGGAGTGTGGACAAAAGGCATTGTTTCCAAAAGCATTTGTCTTCTTATCAAAACTACTTCACTCAGTACATAACACTGCTGACCATTGCTCTGTTAGGAAGGGCCTTTTCCTATATATGTTAGGACTTTCCTCTAAAAATGGTAATAAACACCTTAGGTTAAATCTCTCACATCATTTCTTTAGATCCCCAGGACAACACTATTGAAGTGAAGTCTTTTATGCTTTTTCACAAACACATACCCTAAGAAGACTTGTTTTGCATTATCAACTGTTGAGTTTTATTTAAGCAAATAAAATCAATTCCTGGATGAAGAAACAAATGAAACTGAAGGTACCAGAGGCATCACCTGGAAATAGCAGGGGGTAATTAGTTGGAGATAAAATTGTGCACGTGTAAATGATTCAAGGAGAAAGAAAGCAAAGCCTGCAACAGCTCTTGATTAAGCTTATTTTGTTGTCCAAAATAATCAAAACATAATCTATACACACAAAACACTTAAAATAATTAAGTTAATAATTTGTTATTAATGAAATAAAATTTACTGTTCTGTGTTTTAAAACATAATGTAGTCTTTTAATATAAAATAGTGCCAATATGGGGTTGTGGTACAGTTGGGCTTTATCACTTCATTCTTATTGCCAAAGCTTGATTCTGGACCACCCACACCATCCCAAGGAAAAAAAAAGTTGATATGTTTGTGTGTGGCAAAGAAATGATAAAAACAAAATGATTTTTAAACTAAAAAATACTTTCTTGTTCTGTAAAATTGCATATATGTTGATTTAGTTCTTAGTATTTTATAAAAATTACTTGTAAGAAGACACGTGCTTTTAAAAATAGGGAATAAATTCTCTAACTAGTAAAGATGTACAGAATATTCAATTTACAAATGAAACTGAAATTTTCTGCTATACATCTTCATCATGAAGAAAATCTTAGGAGGATGCTGCCTCTATATAAGAGAGGGTCCCAGTTGGTAAGAAAAAAAGAGGAAGTATAGGAGAACCTAATATTGTTGGTTGGTTGGTTGGTTGGTTGGTTGGTTGGTTGGTTGGTTTCTGTGGATTTTTAACTAATCATTGTTTGTAATGCTATGGTTAGTACTTAAAATAAGCAACTGAATATGTCTCTGAAAAAAAACGTGGTTTAGTCCCCTTCTGCTATGTGTGTGTGTGTGTGTGTGTAAGAGAGATTGAGAGAGAGAAAGAAAGGGAGCTAAAACTAGAAGATAGGACCTGTTTTCCTGTTTTATTTCCTATTTATTTCCTATTTATTTCCTACTCAGGGAAGGAGTGATAGAATCAACGTCCTTAAAAACACATGTTAACTAATCAACTGGAAAATCTTTTAGTCTGATGTAAGAAGAGTAGAATTTTGGAAAAAATAAACTGTTTTATACAATAAGGCTAATATTGCTTTATGAAGGATCTCATTACTGTCTTTTCCGGACTTAATTTTAACTTGACCATCCTTAAGAACTCTGAACTTATTCCAGTAGTCTCCCCTCCCCGCCCACATTGTGCCACCACCACACATGGCTTTGTGGTCCTTTTTTATGCATCCTCTAAATGGCACTTTATAACACTAGACTTGGTGAGGTCTGATCTTTTATCTTCCCCACTAAATATAAGTGCTATTTGAGGGCATTGCCTTCCTAATCTTTAAGTCTCCAGGGCATTGCCTGGTGTGTAGCATCCTTTACTTAATGAGTAAGTAAATATTACCCATTACCAAATATGTGTCCGTAGTTATAAAGATTAACATTGTTTTAATGACTTACAAAACCTGATCACAGTAAAATTCATGTGTATTTAGGAAGCATAAAAGAAAAGTTAAGATGGTTTGTCCCATCCATTTGTTTGTTTGTTTGTTTGTTTGTTTTTGTATTTTTTTCATAAACATATATGTAGAGCTCGAACCCACAACCTGGAGATCAAGAGTTGCACACTCTTCTGACTGATAGCCAGGCTCCCGTCCCACCCATTCGTAAAATAAAGACAAACACTATTAAACTAGTCATAAAAGTGTTCTTTCATAATTCTGAAAAAAATTTTAAAAATTGGTAGGTGAATATATTATGGCAATCAAAATGGAGAAGATAGCAACAGTTTCAAATTAACTATTACTGCTAATTCCTAAATAGTGCATATTCAAAAGTTTAGTAGTATATTTTTGCCTGTTAATCCTAGAAATTTGTGACAATATTGACTTTTATATTCTAAGAGAAAAAAAATCCAAATTTAAAAATAAAAGAATGAGAAGTCTTTGGGCATAAGGTGAGGAATGAGGTACAGTGAGATATAAAAATACATTGATTGATATTAAAGCTTTCCTTGGCAATAAGCATATATTTAGATAAAATATAGCTTTAAAAAATTCAAATAGCCTCTAGTTGAATATGAATAAACCCAGGGTTCAAATTTTAACCAAACCTGGGGATCACAGAGGGAAGGGAGTGAGGGCTGGTTCTAGCAACAACTTTGACCTATGGCTTCCTGTGCATGGTGCATTAAGGTTACTAATATTCTCACCTCTATATGTTGTCTTGACTTCTGTTACTAAACAAGCTGTATATAATTTGAGCAAACCCATTTATCTTTGGTGGTCTCAGCTTTGTTTTGTTTTTTTTTTATTTGTAAAATAAGGGTATTGGACTAGATTCTTAAGGTTCTTTTTTGTTCTTTAATTCTGTTGTTCTGAGTGGAAAATACTGTTACTACATTCAAGATATATATATTAATGCAAATACATTAAGTATCAAAGGCCAAACTGGAAAAAAAGGAACTTTTCCCCACTAATTTATTTCAGATATACAGGCACAAAATATTACAGTTTGCAAAATAATGCTATTTTGATATTTATTGATATACTTAGAAAACTTAATTTTGGATTTTGTTTTAGCTATAGGGAGCTTCCCCCCTCCCCCTTTTCTCCTCAAGGCCTTAATTAATAAATGAGTTGTCAACACTCCTAAGAAACACTATTTAGAAATCAGGAATCTAGAAATAAACCCCAAAGATGCCTAATATGATGCTCATAAAATTCTATCATGTGCTGTGTACCTTCCTTTGGAAAAGTTAGGATGATACAGAAGCCCAAAGGCCTACTGCAGAAATAAAGAAATGAATTCACTATAATCTTGGACTGGAGTACTTTGTCCTGTACAAATGAAAATTTAAAAACTCTCCTCTGCACCTAGTTTTATTTTTTTGCTCTTTTGATAATCCAGAACAACTTTTGGATTTTACTGTAATTCATCTACAAATTCTCCCATCTCAGAAAAGTTACCAATAAAATATTAGTAAAGAAATTAAGTATTTTAATCACTGTATAGTGGATGAAGTGATTATACACCAGTGGTAGCTAAAGAATAACAATAGCTAGACCAAGAAAAAAAGATTAAAAATGCAGTGTTTTCTTTAACATTTTTATGCTAGTCTCTCATTTCCCATGCTCTATACAGTTTATAATTAAAATGTTTCATGGAGATATATAATTTGGTTTTTCCTGAATTCTTTCCTAAAAATTAAGTAGCAATTACAATTTAAAGAGAGTACAAATAAATTAATTCAGATCATATAAAAGTGTTTACAATTAATCTTGGTTAAAAGCCTATCCTTCTCCCCTCTTTTTCTTCCTCCCCCTGTTCTGCCCCAAGACTTGTAACAGTCACTGTGAGCTCTTTGTAAAGGAATGTTTTACATGTGAGTGCCTTTAATTGACTCGGTTTACCAAACAATGATGGATAATAGCCCTGAAATCCCTAGAAAAATGTTTTAAACATCAAAGTTTTTCCCCTCTTCCACTGGATCAGCTTTTCAAACTCATTTGTTTTGATTCAGGACTCAATCTTAATTAAGATCAGGATTTTCCTCTGGACAATAGAGAAGATATTATTGTGATCTAAGCAACTGTAAGAGAGAGGGAGGGAGGGGTGGAGAGGGAGAGAGAGCCTGAGAGGCTATTCCAGAAGGGAAGTAACATGGGCAAAAAAAAGTAACAAAAGACAGGGAGAAAAGCATGAACATCAGATAGATATAATACTTACATATCAGAATTTCAAATTTCAGAGATTAAAACATTCATTCTGTTTTCCTTGACAACTATTATATGTGATTATTGTCAGCTGTTATATTTTAAATCTTATAAGGTAATTCCTCTATCTGATGAGTACTCTACCTATAACTGTTAAATTTTCTACAAGTTCAGTAAATTCCATCTGCCCCCCTGCCATAAAAGGAAAGCAAGAGGATGTTATAGGACTATAATATTACTTAACACACTGTTACTCACACACCAAAAGGACAAAAGCAGGTTTGGGGCAGACAGTTTCCAGCAAATAAGGAAATTATTCTTCTCTTTAGCAATTCTGATACAAAACTATGCAAAGTAGTTGTCATTGGCCTTATCTTGAAATAATCGTTTTTATTGAAGGTATTACTTGTGTGCTGACACACCCAAAAACCTTTGATTCATGTCTCAATAGATATAAAGTACCCAAAGGGCAACCCAGAGTTTGCTTTGTTCACATTTACATCTTGGGAGAAGTGAGAAAGATTATTTTTTTGGAGTTAGTCATTGATTGAGTCTGTATTTTGTTGCACTCTGATATACACTGATACTATGTATGTATCCAATTTAGGCACATTCTTTCACCCCTATAACCTTGATATAATGATATATATCCTATTATATTATATATAGGACATATATCCTATATATAATGATATTATATCCTATTTAGAGCTGATGTATGTAAAAATGAAAAATTTGTATGTGGTAAGTTAAGAACACTTTCTGGCACATTAGTAAGCACTTAATAAATGTTAGTTATTATTATGGATCATTATAATGCAAATTTAATATTATCATTAGTTGTCACCCAGCAGGAGGAATGGAAATCTAAATTGGGACATCAGTAAGCAAATATTTTATTTATACAAAAATTTCACTTTTGGGAGGAACATTCCTTTTTCCATCATGTTTTATTAGAGTGTGAGTATGGGAAAGCTGTATAATTGTAGTTGCCTAAGAACGTCAATTAGCGTCTTTTATCCAAGGAAGTTTTTTAATTCCTCACTATTCATCAACAATATTTCATTTATAAATATAAAAGTTACTTTAAATAATAAAGTTATAAGTAGATGACCACATTTTAAACTCACTGCTCACATATCAATATAGACAGCAGCATGTCATAATGGACTCATTTAAATCCACTTTTATTAAGAAAGATCATAATTATTAGCTGCCAAATCTGTAGGAGATTGAAAACATGATCTTTCTTGTATCATAATACAACAAATCATACCTAAAATCAAAGTACATATGTGAATCCTGGCTAAAAATAGCAACTGACTGGCAACCTCTGAACTATATGCCATCTGCTATCTTTATGCCCACCACACATTGAATACACAAAAATTGAAGAAAAACCCATGGAAACACTAACATTTAAGACAGATTTTTCCAGGACCATGGAGGTATTCTTTTTTTTTTTTTTTTAAGATTTTATTTATTTGACAGAGAGAGACACAGCGAGAGAGGGAACACAAGCAGAGGGAGTGGGAGAGGGAGAAGCAGGCTTCCCGCAGAGCAGGGAGCCCGATGTGGGGCTCGATCCCAGGACTCTGGGATCATGACCTGAGCCGAAGGCAGACGCTTAACGGCTGAGCCACCCAGGCGCCCCCATGGAGGTATTCTAATTAACATAGAACTGGATTCAGACACAATCAGCCCCTACCGAAGGGACAAAAAGTTGACAAACACATCATCCCCAAATTACAGTCTTTTCTGAAGCTCATAGGATTGAGAGTTGTGCTTATCAGGAAATTAATAAGTGTAGGTGGTTTTGTTTTTTTAAGGCAGCCAGAGAAATGAGTTTATTCTTTTGGTACACACCCCCTACTCCCACACCCCCTCACTCCCCATCCCCCACCTCTATTCATTCTGGAATTGCACTTTCTGGAAAATAAAATACATTTTGTTTGTTGACTGATTGATTTGGTTAGGAGTAGACACTGGTGTTGTCTCAATAATCTCTGTGGTTAAGAGTTAATCTAACAAATCAAGCCCTATAGGGAAGGAAGGAAGTAGCAAGAGCCCTAGTAGCAATATAGTGAAGTTCCTAGAGAAGAGGCTTTTATGCATTCTGTTGGTCAAAGTGTACGAGCTCTAGATGACAGGATATGGGATATATATGTAGGATATGAGACAATTCCACATTAGAAAAATCTAGATAAATGTTTAGATAAATGCTTCCTAAGTGTTGGGAATTTGGCTAAAATCAGTACTTAACATTCTTGCCTTTGAATTTCTGACCAGAAAAGAGGTTTTGGGAACCCCTAGAGAACAGTGAGCTAGCCAAGGTCATTTCTCAAAATGTGTATGTCAGCAAGTGGGTCTCTCTTCAGGCCGTGATCAGCAAACAAAATAAAATAAATTTGTTCTTTAAAGGGGCATGCTTGAAAAATACTGAAGAATAGGGAAAGAGAAATCTTTTTGAAGAATCTGAGGAAGAGTATAGATCTGAAAAGTATGCTTACTAATATATAGAAAATTTTTCATAAACCATTGTGGCATTTAATAGTGTCTCTGGGAGGGAACTATTAGTATCTCTGCTATCAATTTGACATTCAGTCATAAAACGTTTTTTAATTATGTATAGTTCATGAGATATTTGGCTGAAAAATTCTTTTTGAAGGATTGATATGTAAGAAGTTCTTACACAACAATTTAAATTCGGGAGTTATTGGCATATAGAGGACATGATGATTATTTTCTACTTAGGGATTCAACTCGGTTATTATCTGGGATAACTTTAAATTTTTAAAGTAACTCTTACCTATTTACGTCTACTCCTTTGAAATAAAGTCTTAGAAATTGTTGGCATTATGGACTAAATTGTTTCTTCCAAAAACTTACATGTTGAAGCCCTACACCACAATGTGACTATATTTGGAGATAGGGTCCTTAAGGAGGTAATTAAGGTTAAATGAGGTCATAAGTGTGGAACTGGAAGAAACATCAGGTATGCACACACACAGAGAAAAGTCCATGTGAGGACACAGTCAGAAGGTAGATATCTATAAGCCAAAAAGGGAGGCCTAAAGAGAAACCAAACCAGCCAACACCTTGATCTTGAACTTCCAGCATCCAGAACTGTGAGAAAATTTATTTATTTATTTAAGCCTCCCAGTCTGTGATATTTTTTATAGCAACTCTTGCAGACTAATACAGTTAGGTTTTAACTTTATAAATGGTATCATTATAAATTATCTCATTTTAAACACTTTCTTATTGATGAATAGGCCATTTCATTTATTCAAAATTTAGAACAAAGAAATATATTTTAATTTGCCAAAGAACAATTTGTGTTAACTAAAGAAAATACTACATGTGAGGCTAAATTAAAATGCATTGAAAAGGCCTTCCTTAGATTAGTTTAACTAGTGGCATAAATCTATCTCTAAAGGATCTATGATATCTGCCTGAAGGCATTAGAAAGATGAATAGCATAATATTAAGCCAGTTTAAAAAATGCTATGATTAATAACTGTTAGTTCTGGAGTCACATGCTCACCTTTTTGGAAGCAGAGACTGGCTCAAGTGCCAACTTACCCTCTGTTTGCCCTACTAATCATTGAACCTTCAGTTGTGATTCTGAAATCTATAAAATGTAATAGATGCTAACATTTCTAAGAGAGCTTTCAGAGTAAGAATATTGAAAATCATTTTCATGGAGTAGTTGAAGTTAATCAAATCTGTTATTTCATGTTTTTAAAAGATCATATCTTTCCAAGATAGCAAATATAAGATAGAAGTTTGTCATTTGTATCAAAAATCAGTTTGATTAAAATAATCATTTTTTTAAGATTTTATTTATTTGAGAGAAAGAACGAGAGAGATTGAGAGAATGAGTGGGGGGGAGGGACAGAGGCAGTAATAGACTCCCCGCTGAATAGGGAGCCCAACATGGGGCTCTATCCTAGGACCCTGGATCATGACCTGAGCCTAAGGCAGATGCTTAACTGACTGAGCCACCCAGGCGTCCCTAAAAGAATAATTTAAATAACTAGTTCTGGATGAGATCAAAGTTCTTTCATGATGTTATGACTTAGTGTTCATAATGCATATCTTGGCAAAATCTCTTATTTATTGAACTACTGTTTTTTTCAAAGTGTAAAGATAACATTATAATGAAACTGGCTGAAAGTATAGCTCAAATAGACTAATACTCATAATTATTTTTCTTCTTCTTTTGATAATTTTTTAAAAGAAAAGAAATGGACCAGTAGGGAGAGGCAGCTGTCTCTGTGGCGAAGAGCATACATGATGCCTTTGCCAAGTTTCACATATTTGCTTACAGCTACAAAGAGCTCAGCAAGCCAAAAACAATCTATTAAAAGAATACATTGAAACTGAGTATGAATTCTTGTCAGCTACTTCCAGGAGGAAAATAAATCATTAAGGTCTTCATAAGACTGAATTGGGAGTCCAAACTCAACAGGAGATAATATGAATTTACTTTTCAAGAGTATATATGTTTCAGTGGTGTCTGCAGGAAAAGAGAAAGAATTTTGAAATGTACATGAAAGGGATACAAGACAGTAGAGTGTGGGGGAAGGCTAGTGTTCAGACAAGAAATGAAAGAAAATTTCTAATATCTAGTCTTAAATTATTTGCACGTAAATATATCAATCATACGTGTCTAGGAGTTTATCTTTAAGTAAACTTATATCAAGTATTGAATGCTTTGCATGGGTTTTTAGAAATAATTGAGTTAAGGGTTTCAAAGCCATTGGAGAGTTTCCTCTGAACACACTAAATGCTGACTTATGAATGCTGACTTACAAGAATTTACATGTTGCCTCTTAGGTAGAACTATCTAAGCCATGAATAGATTAATCCTTGGGGTTACATAGAGCAGTAGCAAGACCTCCCATGTGGATGTAGCTATCCTCATTTTTTCCTATCTGAAAATAACTTTATTAGGAAATATCACACACTTTCTTTATTGCCAGGTGACTCATGTAAAACCACAAGATACTTTGAATCAAGCAGATAATATCATAGTTCACTTACTATATCCATAAATCCAAAGCCTTTGAAACCTACTCTTGGTTCCATACTATCAAAATATCTTAATTATCAGTAAGACTAAGGACTAAGACTAAAAAAACTCTTTTTTGTGTGACTGAAATCTTGTTATGCCCCAGAAGCCTATGGATATCAAATCGTGTTATCAATAACCCACAAATTTCTGATTTTGTCGCTCCTTAGAACATAGGACCTCCTAAGTTTCAAGTGTCTCTTGAAATCTCTAAAGAGATGGTTTACAAGCCAGTCTCTTTCATAGGACCAACCAACACCATTCTTTCTCTAGCATTCTGACGTCCTTTGTCTATGCCCTCTGCCCTCAGAATCACTGTAAGTGACCTTAATCTTGCCATGTCTTACTACTTCAACTTGACAATGATATCACAAAAACTATACCCTAATCCTCTCAGAGTCTTCAAATCTACAGGTGCCAGAGTCCTTCTGTGTTCTGTGCAGAAATGGTAGAAAATGGCCTCTAAAAAAAAAGGCCTCTAACTTTACCCTCTGCCACCTGGGCCCTAAGACAGCCCTCTCCCTCACCAGAGTTTTGCTAATTTTCTCATGAAAGTGTTGCCTCCCTCTTCAGGTCCTAGAATCTCCAAACCAGTTCAAATGTCCAGTAAAGTATAGGCACCATGCCACACTCTGAATCTTTATGTCTTCCTCATCATAAGTTAGGTCTCGACAAAATAAAACAAAACAACCTCCTATTTCCTTCTTCAGCAACATTCAAAGTACCTCTGAATATTTTTCAAGCATATAGATGTTGGTGGAGGGGAGTAGGAAGTGGACAAAAGTAGGGTGTTTGGACCAGACATCTCATCCTGGTTTCTCTGATTAGTAAAAGGAAAGCAGAAATTGTCAGGAATTCTTTCAATAATCTATTATCAAAATATCAAAAAATAGATATACTATCTAAATATCTAAATACTGGGGTGCCTGGGTGGCTCAGTCATTAAGCATCTGTCTTTGGCTCAGGTCATGATCCCAGGGTCCTGGGATCGAGCCCCGCATCGGGCTCCCTGCTCTGCGTGAAGCCTGCTTCTCCCTCTCCCACTCCTGCTGCTTGTGTTCCCTCTCTCGCTGTGTCTCTGTCTGCCAAATAAATAAATAAAATCTTAAAAAAAATATCTAAATGTTATCTAAAATAAATTACTATAAACCAAGGTTTAATTTGATGTTATTTATAACAATTCCAATCAGGATTTTAGGACAATTTACATAGTAATAACTACCATTTATTGTTTACTGTATGCTAAGCATTGTCTTAGGCACTATATACTATCATATTCAATTCTGAGGGTAACAAATCATTACATTCTTTCTCTTATTTTTTCCAGATAAGGAAATTAAAGCTCAAGTTCATCTCACTAGTGAAGTGAGCAAGCTAAGATTCCAACCTGAGACTCCCTGACTCCTAAACATACACTCTTTTTTTTAAAAATTTTATTTTATTATGTTATGTTAATCACCGTACATTACATAATTAGTTTTTGATGTAGTGTTCCATGATTCATTGTTTGCGTATAACACCCAGTGCTCCATTCAATATGTGCTCTCCTTAATACCCATCACCGGGCTAACCCATCCCCCTAACCCCCACCCCTCTAGAACCCTCAGTTTGTTTCTCAGAGTCCATAGTCTCTCATGGTTCATCTCCCCCTCTGATTCCCCCCCCCTTCATTTTTCCCTTCCTACTATCTTCTTTTTTTTTTTTAACATATAATGTATTATTTGTTTCAGAGGTACAGGTCTGTTATTCATCAGTCTTACACAATTCACAGAGCTCAGCATAGCACATACCCTCCCTGATGTCCATCACCCAGCCACCCCATCCCTCCCACGCCCCACCACTCCAGCAACCCTCAGTTTGTTTCCTGAGAATAAGAATTCCTCTTATCAGTGAGATCATATGATACATGTCTTTCTCTGATTGACTTATTTCGCTTAGCATAATACACTCTTAACCAGAACTACTTCTGGACCCTGTTATATTTCACTTCCCCAAATAGTCACTGGCTATATAGATATTTATCAGTACTATTTTGAAGTTTATATGAAGCATATGCTTCTCCCCCCATAGAACCATTACTAAAAGATCCATGTTTGTGGAGCATTTGCTTACTATGTGCCCACCACCATGGTAGATCCTGTAGAGAGAAGATATGAAAATAAATATTCCTTACTGTTCTTTTACATTCAATTTGGTTTCTTTGCTTATAGTAAGAGAATAAAAATATACTTCAAGAAAAAAATGGACCATATTAAATAATACTATGCAACTTCTGCCTTGAAATTGTTCATTTTAGCAATCACATACAATTTGAAATCTTTCTGACTTCAGAAAGTATCTTTTTTTTTTTTTTTTTCAGAATTAGTAAAACAGTACGTAACATGATTTTGGAAGATTATGTAGTGAGGTATCTTTCAGATAAGCCATCCATGTGTGACCAGTTAACAGTTGAGGAGAATTAATCATAGAAGACACTTTTAACTCAGTATTTTATCTTGATACTAGTGATACACAGTAAGTACCCATATTTTTACATACAATTCTAGTGAAACACAGACTGTTGAAATGATTCAAAACAGAACACTGTCAGACAAAACTGAACTCAATGCCATTCATAGAAATTAAAGTTAGAAGGACCTAATGGAGGGGCGCCTGGGTGGCTCAGTCGTTAAGCATCTGCCTTCAGCTCAGGTCATGATCCCAGGGTCCTGGGATCAAGCCCCACATCAGGCTTACCGCTCCTCGGGAAGCCTGCTTTCTCTCTCCCACTCCCCCTGCTTGTGTTCCCTCTCTCGCTGTCTCTCTCTGTCAAATAAATAAATCTTTAAAAAAAAAAAAAGGACCTAATGGTTTTATTAACAATAATAGTTATAATAGTAATAAAAGCTTTTATTTGATGAGAACCGATTATATACATTTTATGTTTATTACCTTGTTTAAATATCATCATTTCACAATATAAACAAGATCAAATAGGTACAAAACCTTTACTTTATAGATGAGGACACTCAGGACCAGGGATGTGAAATGTCCTGACCACATTAATGCAACTGGTCAGAGGCAGAGGAGAGACTAGAAACATGTCCCCTAACTCAAATCCCTATTTGTTATCCTATGCTGTCTCAGGGAAATCATCCCAAATATACAAAAGCCTGTGAACTGAGCTCACAGCATTTTTAGTATATATATATTTTTAAGATTTTATTTATTTATTTGACAGAGAGAGACACAGCAAGAGAGGGAACACAAGCAGGGGGAGTGGCAGAGGGAGAAGCAGGCTTCCCGCCGAGCAGGGAGCCGGATGCGGGGCTCGATCCCAGGACCCTGGTTTCATGACCTGAGCCGAAGGCAGACGCTTAACGACTGAGCCACCCAGGCGCCCGAGCTAACAACATTTTTAAGATAAAATGTGAACAACCAATTATATCCACAAATGGTCACATGTTCTTTATTACTGAGATTTCAGTAGAAAATATATATTTACATATGGGTTCAGGCAGATTTAAAAATCGATGACTTCAAAGAGTTATATTTAATGAATAGAGTCTGTGCTTTGTCTTTATTTTTGTCTATTTCACCAATGTTTGAAGTCAGTTTGATACCCCTGCTGAGTCTGGCTTTATCTTCTGTAATAAAACAAATTTTATCTCAAACCTTTTTCAATATAAAAACTTAATGCCTAGTGGGTTTCTTAAGGCCCTGGTGCTAAGTAGGTTGCTACATAAAGAGAGAAAAATACAATTAAATGGCAATTGAAAGACCTGGAATAGACACAGTGGCCACAGTCTCTATGCACATGTGTGCGCTGTCTGTTAATTGGGTAGCATTTTCATGTCAGGTTATGGAGAGCAATTTCAAAAATTTGATAGGTCAGATTTTTTCAACAGAGATACAATCACAGTGCTTATTTGAACAGAGTTTGCACTAAAACTGCATGAGAGATCTTGAGGCAACAACTATCCTGAAGTTTAAGATACATCAGCACAGGATGTGAGCCCAGTTAGAAAATAACTTGACAAATTCAGTGGACACTGGATTGGACATGAACCCAAAACTTTCTATAAAGTGGAATTCCAAATGATTTAAAGTTGGAGTTTGTTACTAATTATGCAGCAAACGTGAAAAACAAGTTGACTCTATTTTGAAATAATAAAATATAATAAATTCAGGTTGGCATAATTTTTTCCTTATAGATAGGAGCTATCCAGCTTAAAGCCTCGTTAACAGTAGCCAACTTTTATTTTTATAATGTGGATAATCTTTGCAACGAGGTAATTCTTTACAATGGGAATTGATAGTTATTGGTTACTTAAATTTCTCTTACTTTTTGGTGTCATGTAGACAAAACATTTGACACAAGTGTTGAATTTTCATCTGGTGGTTTTGGGGTCATATAAAACAGCCTAAAACAAATAAAAGTAGGTCTAAAGGCTGGCTTGAGTTAACTAATTGTCACCAGTCTATTTGCCAAGTTTATTGAATCATAGCTTTAGTTTTCTTTAAATCCAGTCTGTTTCTCATGGCAGGCAAACTTTAGATTCAGCATATTAAAAGCTACAACAGTTTGTGTTGGTTTTCCTTTGTCTTATATCTACAGCAGTCTGAGAGAGCAACGAACTTTTAGCCAGAGCAGGAATTTCCTGTAAAATACAATAAATGACTGTGCTTTCCTCATATTCCACATCCTTTTTTTAATTCCTAGGTCCTAGGCATTTTTCCACTATTTTAGGTAGAAATTATGCTCACTTTTACAGGAAGCAATACATGTAAATGTTTTTCAGTTTTTTAATAACTCATAGACTTATAAATAATATATGATTAAATATATTAGCAGGACAATATACATTAATGGACCAAGCCACAAAGTAGAAGGCTTGCCCAACTGGCACTTATTTTTTTATTTTTAAATGTTTTATTTATTTATTTGAGAGAGAGAGAGAGAGTGAGAGCATGAGCTGAGGGGAGGGGCAGAAGGAGAAGGAGAAGCAGGCTCCCTGTTCAGCAGGGAGCCTGATGCTGGGCTAATCCCAGGACCCCAGGATCATGATCTGAGCAGAAGACAGATGCTTAACCAAATGGGCCACCCAGGCGCCCCCCCATCTGGCATTTATAAGTATATTGTGACTGATGGAATAACATAAACAGAAAATGAGATCATCTCAGAAAGATATAAATATGGGCAGTTTAGGAAGAGCGGGCTGGAAGCTAAGAACTAGCTCCTGATAGGTATAAATGAAGTGGCATAATCCAACTGATAATTTTACTTTGTCCCATTCAGGCTAAGGTCTGTATATTTTGGGACAAGGAAAGATTTTGTCAAAATCGATATATTCCATAAAAAGATAACTAGGTTGCTTTGAAAGGAAGCTTAAGGAAGGCCTGGGAGATAGGATGGAAGACAAATGAAACAATAATAAAATATCTAAGCAAAACAAACAGTGTTTTTTATGGGGGGTGGGGAGGTGCTTTCTTTTTATGTGGGGTTTTCCTACATAGGGGAAATCCGCATCACATCAACTGGTAGAATTCATCTGGAGTCTGATGGACTCTGGCTGAGATTTGGCCCGAAGGGTCTAATTCTTAATCATAAGTATGGGTCTATCCCACTGAAAAACCTTTTCAAATATAAAAATCCCTTCAATATAGGTACTCTCTATTCAGCTGACTGCTAATTTTCTGAGTGAGTGCATCTTGGTAAAAGGTTAGGGAGTTTTCCCACATCTAATGGCAACCTCTTATGTTTTTGCAAATGTATAATGTTCTTCATTATCAAAAATAAAACTTCAGTATCAAAAAATAGAAGTAAGCTATTTGTTAATGATCATAAATTACAAATATAAGATATTACACATAGAATTATAAGCCCCAGGTTCAAAGGAACGTTCTTAACCTCCTTATAATTTATTATCTTTAATAACAAAAGATAAGCCTTTTTGGTATGTTCCAGCCCATTGCTTATAAAGCCTTGTATTTATTTGCTTGCTAGTAGCATCAACAGCTCACTTCCATATGATATATGTAGTATCTAGTCACATTATTCCAGATCCAGTTAATCTTATTGTAATTAAGCCAGAAAGATAAAGGCGGAAAATAAATCACTGAATGAGCAGGACATTTTAAAAACTGCAATGTTTGTTGTCTTCCCTTTCCTTTGAAGTGATTGCCTGGCTACTATGCAAACCTCTTCTAATCTTTTCATAGGAAAATTTTCAATGAAGTCTTCCTTGTTCAAAATCTTCTATGCAACAAAATATGCACCTTGGTGAAATTTTGTTAAAAAAATTTCCTGTACAAATGACTGTCAATGAATGTTTATAAAAATCCTACTTGATTGCATTACTATTACAATTTCTGCAGGTAGAGCCATTTTGAAAATATATATAATTATCTTATAGGCATAAAATAATTTTTAATAAATAGACACTGTATTAGTAGATGAAAAACTAAAATGTATGAAGATGCTTAATTATCTCCCTGATAATCTATAAATGTAACGCTCAAGGTAATGAATGATTCTAAAGTTTAACTGAACAAATAGCAAAAGACAAATGGACCTTAGAATCCAAAATATTTTTTTTAAGATTTTATTTATTTATTTGACAGAGAGAGAGAGAGCACAAGCAGAGGGAGTGGCAGAGGGAGATGGGGAAGCAGGCTCCCCACTGAGAAGGGAGCCAGACATAGGGCTGGATCCCAGGACCCTGGGATCATGACCTGAGCCAAGGGCAGAAGCCCAACCACCTGAGCCACCCAGGCACCCCTTCAAAATAATTTTGTTAACAGAATTTAGTAAATATAACAATTTAGTTAAATTTCAAATCAGTAATAGAAAAGATTAACTACTTAATGAAAAGTATTGATAAACCTGTCTATCAATTTGGAGGAAAAATGTATATCTGAGATACAATTTCAGTTGGATTAAGATTTAAATGTGAAAGTGGACTATCAAATTATTAGAAATTTAAAAATTAATATTGTTGCTATGTTGGGACATAAAAGGATTTTTAGTAAGATTATTAAACAGTAGTGGTAACTAGAAACAGATCCTTCTGTTGCCAAAATTCAATCTAGCCAGAGATATTCTCCTTATTTTTTTCTTTCCCACCTCTTAACCATCGGTTATGTTTTTGAGTCTAATTGATGATTAAATAAAGCAGTGCAAAAATATTCAAAGTTAGAACTGAACTATTACAAATCACTTTGTTACAAAGAACTTCAGATAATATTTTATCTCATTCCTATCTTTAATTCAGCATAGTTACATTCAGAGGTTGTAGAATCTCAGAGCTGAATGGACCTGAGAAGTCTTATAGTGAAACCTGCTCATTTTACAGATTTGGAAAGTAGGAGTTGAGGAGACTTTTTGCCTTCTATCCCACAGCCATGGTAGTAGATGAGCTAAGACTAGGAGTTCTCTAAGTTTCAGTTCTGAGCCTCTTTCATTAGGTTAAAATTAAACCATAGATGAGTCAAACTAATATGATAGCAAACTGCAATCCTGGTTCTCATTTATATTTTTTAATCTCCCCAGAGACAATTTTTCAACATCTTTCCTGCTGGAATTTAAATACATATTCACTTTAAACAGTATTTGTTAAAAATAAAATTTTAAATAATACAGAAGAGTAGTATTTAAACTTTTATTAAACTTCTCCCAAAAAATCTTAGCAATACTCCTCAAGTCAGAGATCAATCTAATGAAGAGAAAACAGTTTAAATTTGTACCTTTCATTTTCAAGCCACTTCCAATTTATCTCCTTCACAGTATCCAATACATGTTAAAATTTATAAGTTGGAAAGACACTTAGAAAAAATATTGTATAATCCTCTTAGTTTCCACATAAAGATGACTGGTACACATAGACAGTGGAGGTCAAAATCAGTTTTTGCCTGGTAAGTGAATTTTCTTCCATTTTATGCTCTTTCCTATATGTCTTCATTAAGAAAAATTGGGGCTGATGAAAATTGATCTGTCTCCACTTCACATAAAAAAGCTCAGGAAGAAAAATCCAGCTGTGAGATATAAGTAGGCATTTTGAGCATTCAAACCTTGCTCTAAGGAACAGTGAGTCATATAAAATGTAACGTGCAAAGGAAGCTGACACATAAAAGGATAGAACAACAATGATGAGTTCCCAAAGACAAGCTGTGGGAAAAAGAATAATTATAGAGGGTCTATTTTTGGGTCCAGCAGAATGACTTGGGAATTTAAAAATCAGAAGAAGGAATTATGTCACTTAGCTTTGAATTTAAGATAAAATTATTTAGGAGCCTTTTTACATTAATGCCATTATAGTTTATCAGGATGATACATGATTGAATTGTTAAATACTTTGCAGTCTAAAAATAAGTTAGGACAGGAAAACTACTTTAATTTTGTCAGGAAGGGGGCTGTGAGGTGTAATAATAATTGTATAATTAATATGTTATTGACATGGAAGTATAATGCTAAATATAAATTAGAAGACATATCCGTCTACAACAGTAATCTTTTTGGAAGCACCAATGCCCCTGAAGCTTGTAATTAATGCCCAGGATTGAAATGGAAACTGTTTGGCCAGGGAGTTCTAAAAATAGTCTCTAGAACAACTTAAATCTTTAAAACAGCTTACCCCCCATTTTCCTGTTCCCTTATTTATAAGTGATATCCTCTTATGTTCCAATTATGGGAAAGTTTTACAATCATTTATAGGAATAGGACAGTGACTATATGATCCAGAAAAGAAAGGATTCTACAGAGGAAAGTTATTTAGTTCAAATGAGCAACCTAGCTCTATTATTTAATAATGTTAAACATAGTTTGTTTTCTATGTAATCCATATAGAAATATATATGTTATAATAAGGTTAACTACAGACGTTGTATATGTGCATGTATGTACATACATGTATGTTTGTGTGTGTGTGATGTTTGTGGCAAATATTACCAAATTACTAATATTAATAAATCTGATTGGACCCATTCAAATTAATTAAACACTCCTAGTTCTCTGGCCAAGAGAACAAGAATTTAGGGACTAAATGCCTACCCTGAGGTCCAGGAAATAACTTCATAAGGTTACCAGATGTCCATATGTCCATCTCTACCAGCGTTTTGTTAGACTACCTTTCAAAGTTTTCCTTTATTCAGGAGTTATTTGACATTAAGTTATAAATTAATGTGAAATCTTCCTTACTATTGTTAACATGTTCATATTATTCTCAACTTCATTGGCAATCCAACATGTTCCTTTATTTAGGTCCTGAATGTTCTTTTGTAATGTATGCAATACCTGAAAGCAGGGCCATCCAAAGTTTTGACAGGTGGCAGCACACCTGTTGGTGTATCATCGAGGAACCCTGGATGACAAGAGAACATTCCTGTGAATTTGGTAATAGTAGTAGTGAATAATGGGACTTTACAGAATTTAACTTAGTTATATACTAGTGTGGGTTTTTTGTTCAAACCATAAACCCCTGTATTTTAAATGTTGAATTTTAATGGGAAGTTGGGAGATGTGTCAGGAACTTTTAGGTTGCCAGGTTGCCATCATGCTAACCTGGAAGTAATCAAGAACTTTGTTCTTGGCGCCTTATTTTTTAATAATGAAGATTTTAAGGGGCGCAAACATGAAGGATGGTCCCTGTTGTTCAAGATCTTAGCAGTCGGAAGAGGTGGATGCCCTGAAATGTTCAGGAGAAAGGTTGTTCCTGGAAGTATGGAAGGATTGGTCAGTGGTTCTGAGGGTGGAATGACAAAGCCAGTTCAAAGTACAGAAAGAAGGTCAATGTGATCAAACTGGAATGAGGGAGAGGCAAAGAGTGTCACAGGCCTTGTCATGGCAGGTTGGCATTTAACTTTCTTTAATTATAGGACATTACCAAAAAGTGAGATTCACCCACCGCTGAACAAAGACTTAATGTATATAAATGGGGTTTATGCCTCTTTTCAGACTCAAACTAATGTTGAAGGAAGATATACCTATAATTGAATTTAATCCAGCTTTGCACTTACATGGTATTTGGACTTACTGAACTTCGAAAATGTCAAATTTGTGTTCACAGATTATTTATCTTCATTAGTTTATATTGTGATTTGAGAGGTTTTTATTGAACTCACTTTTATGGATCATCAATTTGTAGCTACTTCTAACAACAACCTTTGAATTATTGCCAAGGATTTCTATGAAGTCAATAGGGATATTTACATGAAAACTCAAAAGTTAAGAAAGCTACGTTAAAAGCAATCTCTGTAATCAGATTTTTGTGACTCAAAAAACATTTTGGATTACTTTGTAAAGTTGTATACCTGTATAATAATATTATATATTATTTTAAATTGTATATGTTACAATTAGGATCATGATCTAGTCTTAGTGAGGAGATGTGTATTTTTACACCAACAAACACTGCACATTTTTAGCATCTGGATTTTCTACAAGCTTTTTGGAAAAAATAAAAACTCTTGTCAGTCTCAGGCTTTACTGGCATATATATAGAATTCAGAAGGTTCAGAGTTGAAGTTTATTTTGAGTGTTTTCCCAACTTGTTAGAAAAGAGCACATGAAATAGAAAGGACCATGAAGTGTTACTGGTTTTCTTCTGCATGGCTCTAGAGATTTTATTTTCACTCCAGCTGAAAATGCTTCTTTCCACCATTTTGGTGATTTGGGATAAGTAAAAAACAAGTATGTCAGTAGTTTCTTCTGGCTATCAGAAAATTTACTGATGAGGTAATTTTGATAAGTAAACACATTGTACATTTTTTTTTAAGATTTATTTATTTATTTGAGAGCAAGAGAGAAAGATCAAGAAAGAGCAGGCGAAGGGTGAGGGAAAGGGAAAGAATCTCAAGCAGACTCCCCACAGAGTGTGGAGTCCTTTGCAGGGCTCGATTTCACAATCTTGAGACCTTGACCTGAGCCAAAATCAACAGTTGGGCACTTACCCAACTGAGCCACCCAGACACCCCAATGTGTTGTACATTTTAATAAAATAATGCATATGTCAGCATGGTCTGACTTCCACTTTTCTCTGAAAAATATCTGTGTCTGTAGTACCAAAGGTTAATTAACATCCAAGAAGAAAAGATGCAAAGAAAACATAAAGCCTCTAGATAGATCTATCTAGAGAAAACTCAAGAGAAAGCTAATTTTGTTCAAGCAGTGCCATTGGCTGAACTGATTAGACAATGAAATCAAAATCAACTAAACCCTAAAAACAAAAGAAATATAACAAATAAGAATAATAGATAAACCTTATTAATGTAATGTCATGGTGAAGCACAACAATTGAGCTAAAAAGATGTAAATCTAAGTATATTTAGTAAGAAGAAACAAAACATTGAAAAAATATATGGGTTAGATTCAGCTAATATGTATAAGAACAATCAAGTGGTTTCCAAAATGAGGGATTATGTGAAAGACACAAACTCTAATGCCTTCTATAGTGTTTTTTCTGTATAAGAAATAATTTTTACCACAGTAGAGAGACACTGTCTCTATCAAGAGATTTGTAAGCTCCATAAATGATTTTAACTATTTGAAAAATTATAAAAAGCATACAACACATGTCATTATGTGTTTGTTCAAAGTCATAGACTTAAACACCAAGAATGAACCCTAATGTAAACTGTGGATTTTGGGTGATCATGCTGTGTCAACTGTAGGTTCCTCAATTGTAACAAATATGCTACTCTGGTGGCAGATGTTGATAGTGAGGGAAACTGTGCATGAATGGGGACAGAGCCGTATGGGTAATCTTTGTTCCTTCCAATTAATTTTGCTGTGAACCTGTAACTGCTTTAAAAAATAAAGTCTATTAAAAAAAGTGCACATGCATCTGAATGGAATTATTCATTTTCTTCCTCTCTTTATTTTTAAAAGAGGTTTTGATGTGTGTTTGATGGGGTGTTTGAATAAAGGAAATGGGAAGTTAGAGATATGATTCTAGGCATTATCAGTTTGTGTTCTTGTCATGCTGAGAAATGCTATTTATACCTTCCCAGTTTTAAAAGTAATAAAATACACTTTCTCCTTTTCCTGGACCACCTAACCAAAACAAGATAGTCCTTCTCTTAAATAATTATGAGCAAAAGTGGCTTACCCATAATTCTACAACATCAAGTCACTGCTATACAATTAAAAACAAATGTTTCAGAGAAAAATTTTAATTCTTTCTACATACAAATTTGCTGTGATTCATAATCAGGGCAATGCAAATTAAAATCACAATGATTTTACACTGAATCACAATGAAAATACTATATTACTCCCACCAGTCTGGCAGAAATTTAAAAGTTTAACAATAATAGAAAGTGTTGGAAAGGATGTGGTGCAGTGGAAACTTCAAACCCTGTTGATGAGAGGATAAATCGGTACAATCACTTTGAATTGCTAAAATCCTGAAATCCCACTCGAAACTATATTCCCTGAAGAAACTCAGGCATATGTGTACCAGGAGATTTGTAAAAAATACATTCACTGCTTCATTGTTTGTAATAGTAAAATGGTGGAAGTAATCCAAATGAAATATACTATGGTATACTCATAACCATAGAACACTCCAACAGTGAAAAGAAAGAAACAGCTACATACATTAATAAGGCTGCATCTCCAAAATGCTAAATGAAAGAAGCAAACTCTGAAGACTATATTCAGAGTGATTGCACTTTCATAAAAATAAAAATAAAAACAGCAAAACTAAATAACACATTGCTTAAAAGCATGTATGTATGTGATAATGCCATAAAGTAAAGCAAAGGAATAGTAAGTACAAGTTTGGGTAATGGCTTACTTCTGGGGCCATGTGTGTGACTTAACTAAGAGGAATATGATGGACAAGCTGGGTTCCATAAACAGGCATTTATTTATTTAAACAGTATATTTATGCTATGTATAATCTTCTGTATGTACAAGATTTTTAAAATTAGAAAACATTTTTGTAGAACAGTATGAAGAGTATAATTCCTTAATCTGGGATTAGGTATTTGTTGTGGATTTATGGATCAAAATATCAAAATGCAATGTATTTGGGATAGGTCACAGCACTGGGGTGGGGGAAATGCAGCTGCCTCACACATCACTGATCCAAGTTGAACGTTTACTTACTTTTGTCAGGATATTGTTAAGATTAGACCCCCTTTGAATATTTCACAGTTAAATCACAGTCAATGCACAATTTAAACACTTAGAATTTTATAAATATGATTTAGGTGTATGAATTCTATTTGACTTTAGGTTACTTTCTTAGTTGTATGGAGGAAATTTTGGAACACCAATGATGAACAGCCCATGAATCAATTATGTGTGTGTGTGTGTGTGTGTATTTACCCCTGAGTCCAGTGAAAGAGGAAAGGGTCAGTAAAGTTGTATTTTGGATTATTACCAGGTTCTCAAGACTTTTAGGATGATTCAGACAGGGAAAATGCACCCCCAAATCACAAAACTAATAATTCTCAAAGCCAAAATTAGAAGAGAAAGTAATATGTATGTCTTGTTATTTATATGTAGTTCATGTGAATTAATGCTTGTTATTTTATTATTTAGAAAGAGAATCACTTGGTTTAAACATGTGTCTTGTTCATGCTTTTATTTTGTTATTATAAATTTGAACCTAACTGTGTTTTTATGTCTTAAGTCTCACCACATCCAGAGTTTAGTACAGAGAAAACTATTTTCAGGGCACACAGGGATCATTTAAGCATTCCTCCCTCTGTATGCTGAGTGATCTCAGCCTGATTTGGTAGATTTGGAATTAGCCAAGGGATTTGTATTTTACCAAACAGTTCTGCTGCTTTAGATGTGGTATCATGAATATAGCCCAATATCTGTGCTGCCTTTTGAAAAAGTGTCCTAGACAGACTAAGACTTGCCAGCAGGTCAGACCCTATGAACGCTTACAAGTACAGTCATTATCTTGACTAATAGGGCCCAAGCCTTAGAACATGATTATCATCTGGGAGGTGGTGTTTGCCTCTTGCAAATTCTTCATAAACACTCTTCACCTCTTATCAGAAGGAATAATTTCTAGGCTTAACCCTCAACCCAATTTCCCAAACAAAAGTGTAGATAAAGTTTTCCTGTCTGAATTGTTGGGCCAAGAAGTTGGGAGGCATTTGCATACTAACTTTTTGTCCATGGCCATGTATTCAAAGTGTCTCCACATCTTAATTTATGCAGTTCAGTGCTGGATTTGTACTTTCTAACCTTTCTGGCAAATAAAATATATCTTATTGAACCAATTTATCTTCTTTTATTGCCTCCCCTTTTATCTTCTCTCTTTTCCTCTCTATTTTGTTCACTCCCCTTTCTTGATCTAATTTCTTTTACTTTCAAACCCATCTCTCACTCTGGTTTTATGTCAGTCTGTTTACTCAGTGAGCAACAATTACTAAGTTAATTGTATTCTTACAGTCATATATATATCTGTTCTCTAGATGAAAAATTTTCTGAATCTTCTCATTTCTCCGTTCTCCAGATTGGCCCTTCACTCCCTAACTTGTTCCTTTCATGTCTTGTTTTATCAATTTCTGGTGAATCTTCAAACCCTTCATCTTGTCATTTACCAAAGGTACTGTTACCAGACCTGTAACAAAATGCAGTGTTCTGGATTTACTCCAGGATATGATGCATGTAAACATGGACAGCACATTTGTTCCTTTAGAGATGTCTGAGGTGAGGACAGCTAGAAAGAGGAATTGGTTAAAATAGGACTAATTAGAGAATTGTTAATAACATTGGTTTGGGCAACATCATGAACTACAAAATTGATTTAAGGTCCTATTCTGTGCTCTAGGCTAGCTAGGTATGTCTCTGGTGTTACTATCAACCTCCTGGAACAGAGATACTTAACACAGTCAAGGTGATCTAGCAGATATAAAAGCTGAAAAATTACAAAATATATGTATGTATATTAGGATATATCTTTAAATCCACTATGCAACAGAGAGCCAGTTGTAATATTTAGTGAAACTATTTTAAATTGACAGCAATTTTTTACATCAGGCAATTATTCAAACCTCAAAACAGCCTTTTTCATCCTACAAGTAGCACTATTAGAAGAGGCTCTTGAGAATATGTGGTGTCTCCCCTGAATCTTGATGAGAGAGAACAAATATTTTGGCACTGCCTTTTTCTGAATCAGACTACTGTGAGTCTCTATTTGTCATTGTAAGGAGTGATGCTAGCTTGAGGAAAGTATAAAGTATGTCTGCTCACTGGAAGAAATTAGTCCTTTTTGCATTCTATTTTTAAATTAATTATTTTTAAGAGTTTATTTTATTTTTTTAAGATTTTTTTTATTTATTTGAGAGAGAGTGAGAGAGAGATATCACATAGGCAAAGGGAGAAGAAGAAGCAGACTTGTCGCTGAGCAGGGAGCCCGATGTGGGGCTCTATCCCAGGACCCTGAGACCATGACCTGAGCTGAAGGCAGATGCTTAACCAACTGAGCCATCCAGGCGCCCCTATTTTAAAAGATTTTATTTTTAAGGAATCTCTATACCCAATGTGGGGCTTGAACTCACAACCCTGAGATCAAGAGTCACATGCTCTTCTGACTGAGCCAGTCAGGTCCCCCTGTAAAGTAATTTAAAACGAAGTACTTGAATTGGAACTTCTATTGGGGCTTTTATTGATGTAAAGTTTATTTTTAAGTGCTTTTTTCCAGCATTTTGCCAAGCTCATGTAGATTAAAATTTGTCAATTGTTTGTTGGTCTCAACTTTATTTTATTATTATTAATTTTGTCTATTTTAAGCTACTTGGGACAAAGAAAACGTGTTGTAGAATATTGGGTTGTGATGCTATCTATAAACATACCAGAAATAAACTGAATGTAGACTAATCCTTAAAACAAAAAACAGTTTTTGTAAGGGCATTATTATCATTTATGTTTTGTAATCAAAAATTTATTATAAGTACATTATCTGATAATGACCATATCCAATAAAGTCAGGCAAGAAGAATTAAAGAATAGGAAAGGATGGTGGGAAGAAGAAGCTATTTGACAGTTTGCTTTTATGTTTTGAGCAATACTTCATTCAGGATGGAGATTTGTTTAATTCAAGCTGGTTTTGTTGCTTGTGGTTTAAAATTCAGCCAGTGTGTTATTAGATGATATGTTGAAATAAACAGCAAACTAACTTGAACACATTTTATATACATCTTTTCTCTGAATATTATGAGCATAATTTAAGAAGCAGTCTTTTTCTCAAAGGAAAATTACTGTTTCATAACATTTATGGTTTCATAACAATTATTATTGTTACACACAAGTGACATGCATATCTGGGCTCAGAAGAAAAAAACCCACTTATGATATTTCTAGATAAATGAATGATTAGCACTCTGTTTTAAAAGAAAATAGAGTTAGCTATATGAATCTCAACACATAGAGAATCTAAATTTAAAAAAACAAGTATCATCATAACTTGTGAGATGAGTCAATTCAGAAGATATATTTTGTGAAAATCCATCATGAAGCCCTCAAACAAATCATGACTTTATGTAATGACAAATATATATTTCAGTTTATAAAAAAAATTATTTGGCTTAATGTTTGGAAAATGTCCAAAACTATACAAGGATGAAAGGGCATTGACAGTTGGTTTTCTTTTTAGAATTATCTTTAAACATTTATAAATCAACACTTAGAAGCTTGATAAATAATAGATTTTCAAGCACTTAACACATCACTTATCACACAGTTGTATAATTTTTTGTGAATTAAACAAGCTTGTATTCTACATATATATATATATATTTTTTTTTTTTTTTAAATGATTGCTTTACTTTTTTTCAACTTCACTGCTAAGTTTTTTCTCCTTCTATAGACTTTTTAGTGTTACTGTCCAGAAAGGCAATAAGTAATGGAGTAAGACTTTTGTTGGGAGACAACAGTTGGCAGGTCTGCCAGTTGCAACAAGAAATTCTGCCAAGTTCAGCCATTGTTTGGCCATTTGGGGAAATGCTTCAACATTTTGTGTTAAAATACCAAGCAACCTTCTCATTTACCCTAGTTTGAAAGGTCACGCCTTGGAATTCAGTGAAACCTGAACACTAACTACGTTACAGAAAGCATCTTTACTAATTTTATTTCCCTTTATAAGAGCAGTGGAGGGATAAATATTAGGTTGACCTAAGAATAATAAAATGATAATTAGTTTCTGAATATTTTCTCTTTGGCGATGGGTCATGTTTCTAACACCTTCAAAATATCAGCTCTAGCATCTATTATATACTGGATACAAAATCACATAGAGTCACCATCTAGTTTTCTGTGGAGACTGATACAAAGAAACGTATTCATTCATTTATTCATTTATTGAGCAGTATTTAAGCACTACTAGGTGCAGGCACTTATCTAGATGCTTAGGATATATTAGTGAAAAAAAAAAAGCAGACAGAAGTGCTTGTACTTGTAGAGTTTTTATGTGTTAAAGATATGGACAGAAAATAAACAATAACATAGAATATATGTAAATTATAGTTGATGGTTTGTTGCAATGGGATTGATGTTACAGGAAAAAGCTCGCACAAGCTAAAATAGATAAAGATGAGCAAAAGGGTTATGGTGGTGTAGGTGCAGCTGACTTTAAATAGTGTCTAGGTTAGGTCCCCAAAAAAGGTTTGTATCTGAGCAAAGACTCCAGGGAGGAGAGGAAGGTGGCATATGAATTTCTGAGAGAAGAGCATCCTATGCTCTTTAAAAGAAACCCACAGATAATTTTTTATCTTGTTTCAGATAATGTGTTTACCTTTCTTCAGTTTTATGCCAGTTGATATCAGAAGTACTAACAAGAAGTATATTTGTCTAAAGGAAGAAGAAATACTGAAGTCTGGAATCCAGGAACTACAGGCCCACAAATAAGGAAGATTAGCATTTTTTCTATATTCAGGTGCTGTAATGATGGATATATGATGAGTAAAGGAGACATCATAAACTTAAAAAGTTAGTTAATTCATTCAAATAGGTATTCCTTCATTAATTTCTATTATAATCTTATATCAATAAATATGATGCACAATGACCTTTGTTGTTTATTATAAATTTAATTCTAAAGCGTTATCCAAGTTAGAACTGATAGAAAAGCTAGAAAAGCTCATACGTTTTATTTACAGTCTGTGTCCTTCCCTGATTATAAAATTATACAGTTATATCTGGAAGTAAAATCATAGGCCAGAATGTAGAACAATCCTTGAAGTCTATGTGACTTTGAGTAATTAGGAGTGGAATGTTGTCTAAATGTAGAAATCTAACTTTTTTTTTTTTTAAAGCAGATGTTACTTCAAGATCTACATCATAGTTACACTTAATGAAACCCTCTGAGAACATAGAGAGCTAGAGTCTCCTACTTCGGTTAGAAACCCATTAACTAGATTTATTTACCTTATTCAGGACTCTAGCTTCAGAAACCATATGTAACATGAAAAGTTTTGAACATGTAGTCCTTTATGGTACAGATAGTACTAGAACTGATATAGTTGAGAGCTTGCAATCTTAAATATGTAGTTTTTTATGATGTTGAGAATTTAGTGAATAATCAGCTTTCAGGATTAATCTGAAAAATCACACAATTAGTGAATTTTTAAAGGATGTTTGAGTTATACAATGACTCAAACATAAACTCTTTGTTAATTTTGGTGTATTTATTTTGAAGGAAGTAGGCTGGAATCTGGCTCATTAAATATGGACATATATTAATTTTATGATCAAAAAGATTCAGTAAGTGTTTTCTAATAATTTTTAACTGATAACATGGAACACAACACAGGAAATCCTTTTGGAAAGTGTATAATTAAGGAAGTTAACTCATGTGAGGAATTCAATTAATTAAAATATTAAACAGTATTTAGGAAAATCATTTTATGGGCTTCACCCCTGCCAGTTTGTTCTAGACCTTAATACTTGCTCATATCTCATTTGAAGGCCTTTCTGTTCAAATTAATGAAACCAAGCATTCTTCAAAGCTTTATTCTTAAAATATCTTTCTTTAACCACATTCTATCTTTAAAATGAACAGTTTCTGATACCCAACCATGATGTTTGCAATTAATTTAGATATAAGGAAATCTTTCTGTTAAAGTATGAAAAGTCAAAGTTATATTAGAAGCAGTTGAAAATAAGATATTTCAGAATATCTTAACCAAAGCACATACAATTGTGAACTAGGTAGAATCCATTAGACTGTTCTTTATTTCAGGGTTGGGTTTTTTTTTTTTTTATGTTTCATCTATAATCCAGGGTTTCCCAAATATAATAAATATGTACAGAAAATATCTGATTTATCAGGTTTTGTCATTTTAAAAAACATCCTGATTCAGGCATTCAGTCCTGACCTTGGGACACGATGAAAAGTCGAGTGGAGGCCAGCAGAATAAATGAAGAGTTCATACTTTAATCGGGACTGAGCACTGAGGTGGAGCTGATATTGTCCAGAGCAGGGGTCCTGTCTTGTTTATCTTTAACATCTAGCACTGGGCCTAGCACATTGTGAGTGCTTGCTAAACTGAGGATCATTCAGTTTAACCCTATAAGGGGGTTCCATTGCTTATTCCATAGCAATAAATCATATAACTGTTCTCTGATAGGATTAAATTCTGGTGTGAACAGAAAGTTCCCCAAATAAGATATGCAAGGAGAACAGACTTTAATTTCATAAAAGAAAGAACAATTCTGGAAGGTCTTATGTGAATCATGTGGGGGAAAAACAAGCTACCTTTTTTGGGGGGAGTGTAGAAACCTTATATCTTTCAGCCTCCCTCATTTATAATGTTATTGTTTTAAATATTTCTTCTACCTATATTTAGAACCAAATCAGATTCCACCCCTCTCCAAAAAAAAAAAAAAAAAGCACTGAGTAACTGAAGAATATATACCATGCTCATAATTAGACTTAACATTATTAAGATATTAATCATTTTCAATCTAACTAATGAATTCACTGCAATTCCAATTATTGTTCCAGCAGGAATTTTTAAAGAATTTCCAAAATCTAAAAACCTAAATAATTTTGGGGAAAAAAGAGCAAGTATGGACAAATGCCCTGAACTAGTTGTATCAGTTAATTGTATGTGTTAATTTGGCCAGGCTATGGTGCCCTGTTTGATCAAACACTAGTCTGGATATTGCTGTAAAGGTATTTTGTAGATGTGATTGACATCTAACATCAGTTGACTTCAAGTAAAGGAGATTATCTGTATAATGTGTCTGGGTCACATCCAATTAGTTGAAGGCTTTAAGAGCAACAGTGAGGTTTTCTGAAGAAGACAGAGTTCTTCAAAATTTTTGTTTTCCAAGCTACTCTTAACTACCAGAGGATAGAGAGTAACTACTGGGAGTTTGGTTTGGAGGAAGGTGAGGGTTAAACAGGTATAGATGAAGGAACTTAGTGGAAGAAAGTGCATACACAAAGAAAGATGGGAAATTATCTTGCAGATTCTACCTATCATATACAGGCATGTCTCATTTTCTTGGGCTTCTCGGCTATTGTATTTTTTACAAATTGAAGATTTTGGTAACCCTGCATTTAACAAGCTTATCAGTACCATTTGTACAACAGCATTTGCTAATTTCATGTCTCTGTGTCACATTTTAGTAATTCTCTCAATCTTTCAAACTTTTTCATTATTATTATATTGTTATGGTGATCTGGGATCAGTGTTCTTTCATCTTACCACAGTAATTGTTTTGGGCATCACTGACCATGCCAATGTAAGATGGCAAACTTAATAAATGTTGTGTGTATTCTGACTGCTCATGCATCTCTGTCCCTTTCCATGGGCTTCCCTATTCCCTAAGATACAACCATATTGAAATTAGGCCTATTAATAACCCTACAATGGCCCCTAAATGTTGAAGTTGAAGAGTCGCATATTTCCCATTTAAAATCAAAAGCTAGAAAAAGCTAGAAATGATTAAACTTAGTGAGGAAGATATGTTGAAAGCTGAGATAGGTCAAAAGCTAGCTTTCTTGTACCAGTTAGCCAAGTTGTGAATGCAAAGGAAAAGTTCTTGAAGGAAATTAAAAGTGCTACTCCAGTGAACACACAAATAATGAGAGAACTATAGAGTCTTATTGATGATATGGAGAAAGCTTCAGGATGGGTTAGCCCGGTGATAGGTACTAAGGAGGGCATGTATTGCATGGAGCACTGGGTGTTATACACAAACAATGAATCATGGAACCCTACATAAAAATAAATAATTAATTTTAAAAATAAAAATAAATAAATAAATAAAGAAGATCAAACCAGCCATAACATTCCCTTAAGCCAAAGCCTAATCCAGAGCATGGCCCTGACTCTCTTCAATTCTCTGAAGGCTGAGAGAGGTGAGGAAGCTGAATAAGAAGTTTGAAGCTAGCTCAGGTTTGTTCATGAGGTTTAAGGAAAGAAGCCATCTCTATAACATAAAAGTGCAAGGTGAAGTAGCAAGTGCTGATGTAGAAGCTGCAGCAAATTATTCAGAAGATCGTCCTAAGATCATTAATGAAGGTGGCCACACTAAACAACAGATTTTCAATGTAGACAAAACAGCCTCCTACAGGAAGAAGATGTCCTCTAGGACTTGCGTAGCTAGAGAGGAAAAGTCAATGCCTTTTCAAAGCTTCAAAGGACAGGCTGACTCTCTTGTCAGGGGCTAATGCAGCTGGTGACTTCAAGTTGAAGCCAGTGTTCATTTACCATTTTAAAAATCCTAGAGCCCTAAGGATTATGCTAAATCTACTCTTCCTGTGATCTATAAAACAGAACAACAAAGATTGGAGGATGGCACATCGGTTTACAACATGGCTTATTGAATATTTTAAGACCACTGTCAGGAACTACTGCTCAGAAAAAAAGTGATTCCTTTCAAAAGATTACTGCTCGTTGAAGATGCACCCGGTCACCCAAGAGGTCTGATGTACAATGAGATTGTACAATGAGATTAATGTACAATGAAATTAATGTTGATTAATGTTGTTCTCATGCCTGCTTAGACAGCATCCATTCTGCAGTCCATGAATGAAGGAGTAGTTTCAACTTTCAAGTCTTATTATTTAAGAAACACATTTTCTAAGGTTAAAACTGCCATAGATAGTGATTCCTCTGATGGATCTAGACAAAATAAACTGAAAACCTTCTGGAAAGGATTCACCATTTTAGATGCCATTAAAAACATACATGATTCATGGGAAAAGATCAAAATATCAACATTCACAGGAGTTTGGGAGAAGCTGATTCCAACCCTCAAGGCTGACTTTGAGGGGTTCAAGATTTCAGTGAAGGAAATAACTGAAGATGTGGTAGATATAGCAAGAGAACTAGAATTAGAAGGAGAGACTGAGGATGTGACTGAATTGCTGTAATCCCATGATAAAACTTTAACAGATGAACAGTTGCTATTTGTGGGTGAGCAAAGATAGTGGTTTGAAATGGAATCTATTCTTTGGAAAGATACTGTGAAGATTGTTGAAATGACAACAAAGGATTTAGAATACTCCATAAACTTAGTTGATAAAGCAGCAGCAAGTTTTGAGAAGACGGACCAATTTTGAAAGTTCTACTGTGGTACAATGCTATCAAACAGCATCTCACGAAAGGTGTCAGTGGATGCAGCACTTCATTATTGACTTATTTTAAGAAATAGCCACACCCACCCCAACCTTCAGCTACCACCACCCTGATTAGTCAGCAACCATCAACATCAAGGCAAGACCCTCCACCAGCAAAACATTACAACTCACTCAAAGCTCCAGATGATGGTTAGCATATTTTAGCAGTATTTTTTAAATTAAGGTATATGTGTTGTTCTTTAAACATAATGCTATTGTACTATACTATTTACATAACTTTTATATGTACTGGGAAACAAAAAAATTCATTCGACTGGCTTTATTAATTATGATATCACTTTACTGAGATGATCTAGAACCAAACCCTCAATATATCTGAGGTCTGCCTGCACTTTAACCTAAGGTTTTGGGACCACCATCCATTCACACTAGGGGTGACTAGATACCAGCCACCAATTGGAAAGGGAAGCAGAGTGGTTAAGAGCATGAGCTCTGGAGTCTGGATTCCCAGGATTCAGTTCTTGATACCTCCACTTGAATTGCTATCTGATTTGGGCACATTACTTAGAAGCTCTGTGCCTTGATTTTGGAGTTTCTTATAGGCAAGCAACAATAAACAACAACAATAATAATAGTTCCTGAGGCTTTGGGGAAGGTTAAATGAGTTTATACATGACTAATTAATAATGTACACGGCAGAAAGCAAATCCTCAAAGAAATCAGCTAAATAATCTCAATAGGGCAAGCCACCCTTTGAAAAGGAGTTCTCCTGTATTAGTGCAGTGTGGAAAAATTCATCCACTGCTAACTTTGGGAGGGAGAACTGCAGCTGGGAAGGCAGACTCTCCTGTTTGAGGCAAAAATAAAATTTATTTGTCCCTCAGGAATATGAAGATACATGCACTCATCTAATAATGTCAAGGACCAGAGGATTAAGCTGACAATAAATATATATATTTACCCAAATAAACCTGACAAGTTCAAAGATATTTTAGTTAGTGAACTGGGAAATTAAACTCCCAGTTAACTAACTAAAATATCTAATAAAATTTAAAATGTAGCAGCGTCCTCACTACATATGACATGGATGCCGTCTGAAGTGTACTCCATTCTAGGCAGTTGTTTCAAACAGGGAAAGTTTTATTGAAAATAACTTTTTGAAGAAGACATATGTAGACTGATTAATAAAATATTTAAACATGTTAGTCTAATATTAGGTTTCCATTATTTAAGTAAAAGTAAGTCTGCTCTTTTGCCTCACATTTGAAAACAACTACAGAGTTAGGCAAAAAAGCACGTACACACACACACACACATTTTGTTTGACGACATGCTTTTTGCATAGTTTTAATCCTCCTTATTTTCAGTTATAACATGCTTTATTCTTCTCCAGTACTTACCAAAGTTCCGATTTTCCCTTCAAATTATCCTTGGAAAGAAGGCAAAATTGAAGTTTATGCCCAAAATATCTAAACAACAATTGGTATCATGTTAATGAAGATGGATTCGATTAATACTCATTTGCAGAATTTATGAAATTGATACTTGGATATTAGACAAATTTATCTTAGTTTGATTGCTAAAACCAAGCCTGTGTGCTCATGAATATGCTAATGAACCTCCATGTGACTAAGCTGTGAGGAGAGGGGCACTCTTATAAACCAGATAGTTGCCATTTACTGTATCACTGTTATATAATATACCAAATGACATGCTCAGGAGTCACTGTGGTTTTATAAGAAACACAGCTGAGCTCAGGTTAACCTAAACACGAATAGAAAAATAATGACAGATTTATACAAAAGTTTATGCCATATTAACATTTTCTAATTAAAAAATACATTCCATGTTAAGGGGAATAAGATTTCTCTGAAAATTGGGCTCCATCCAACAAACTCAATAAAGTATAGAGCTATGGCCTTAATACTATAGGGGTAGGTTGGTTATTTATTTATTATTTATTTATTTATTTATTTATTTATTTATATTTATGTTGGGTTGAGCTGAGTTGAGATTTTTGACCTTTTAGTTGGTAGTAAGGTAAAAAACATACATTTAATTCAAAGCACAAAGGAATAAAAAGATAAAACTTGTTTTACATTTAAAAAATAAATTCACTATTTTGATCACTTTTGCAAACGATAATATATTAGTGTGTTAGTTTTGTAGAATACCAACTCTTTTAAGTAAACAAACTAAAGGAAAAAAGGAAGAAACATGTTCTAGGAAAATATCTGCAATTATCATCTGATAATTAATACTAGTAATCTCATAAACATACACTCTAACTCAGTTCACAGCCAGTGATTCTCTTTTATTTTTAAATAATAATAAGACTTTTATTTTGTTGTTAAAAATTAAATTCTTCATTTTTTTGTAAAATAAGTTATTAAATTAAAAACTAATTTGCTTTCAAGATTACACAAATGCAAAAATTATTGATTTAATACACAATAAAATTATAATACTAATTAGACATGAAAAAATAATGATCTAGATTTATTGAGGACTTTTCTGTTTAAATTGAAATGGCAATATAATGTATAAAAATATATTTCCTATTATTTAAATGGTTTGCTTACTTAATTTATCTAATTATATGTTCTTTTATCCTAAATAACACTAGCTCAATATTTACATTCCAAATTTTACAATTAAAGGTATTCCACCTATTACTGCTTCAATTTTATACTAATTAAGACTCTATATCTTCAAAATTATAAGCCAAATTATAGGTAGGTAAACCAAAATTAAGATGTGAAAACTATCTGGATCCTTTGAGTTGTGTAACTGCTATTGATGAAGGAATTTGGGCAGGAATTCCTATGGGAATTCTATGGGAATAAATGGGAAAATGATTGAAATATCTGGTTAGTATGTAGCTCTGATCTTCTGTTTCTTGTAAATTTTTATTTTCCTTCTAATTTCATCAAAACATTTTCTTATATTAAATGAGAGGATTTCTTGAAATAATGTAAGAGTGCTGCATGGTAGAAGTACTTTGGTAATAAAAGAGAGCTTTCCTAAGAAATTATAAATGTTTATAGTTCATGCATGGACTTCAAACCCAGATACAGACGAATGTCTTAAATAGTTACGTACTGACTTTTCATCTTATGAAAAGGACTCAGAGGTGGTACACATTTGACACTGAGTGTCTTTCATTAACACCATTGCAATGACACAGCTTATGTTTTGGGGTTAATGCCATCTCTGAATCCTAAGCAAAGATAAGATAGAGAATAAAGCCAATGATTTCAAATAATGTCCTTTGAATATATTTGTTTTTTGAAAAGTTGATACCATAATCCTGATATCTCTAAAATAAGAATTATTTTTCAAGCTGTGTAGATAGTCATACAACAGAGTATAAAATCAGTTTTGTTTTGTGAATGTATATTTTGATCCTTTAAAAAATGTTTTGTTAATTTTTGTATAAATATCTCTAAGACAATTCTTAAAAATTAAGTTACTATCAAATTTTAACCATGGGGCTAAAAATTGAAAGCAAATAGTGTTATAATGGTCACAAAAATGATGTAAGTTAAAAATATGTAATAATACTACTAACTGAAGTTTGATTAGTTTTATGTGTTATCAAAGAATTTATCCACATTAACATAAAGCATATAAGGTCATCTTACTTTGTCTTAATATTATTTTGAATTTCTTACTGAAATAAATTCATTATGAATAAAATAATGGTAAAATACATACAGTGAATGTGAAGGTTCTCCTAAATATGCTAGCATTTTGGTTCCGTTTAAACTTATGCTAGGCATCACCAGTGAGTAAAGTATATACACCTTCGTCACTCATTTAACACAATTTTTAAAATTACAGTACCAATTCTAATTTCTTTTTGTTTTCCTGTTTTTTCCAATCTTTGTTTTTTAGAGTGAATGAAGTTTTATATATTCTAAAAGTTTACATCTTTAACTAACAAAACAATATTTTAGAAAGTGCTAAGATATGTTAGAAAAAAAGACCTTGTAGTAATAACTAAAGCACATTTCTTAAAGATAACTGAATATTGCAGGTAAAACATACTCCAGCTCACATTATTCTTATGATTTCTGAATCCTATGTTTCATACTTGGAACTGGCCTTAGACTCTGCATTAATTTTATGATCCTATAGCATCTTAAAAAGAAGTTAATTCTTTATGGCTGAAAGCATGCATTGATCCTCTGATATTCTCTTATCATTAAGGAAAGCGAACTTTAGAATATAATGAGTTCTTATTTGTAACTTTCAGTTAGTTATTTTCTCAAATAACAAGTCTTTGCCTAATAACCTTTGAAATTCAGTTCCTAGTGGTTTTCAACAGTAGTTTCTGAAAAAAAAAAAAAAAAAAAAAAAAAAAAAAACAAAAAAAACTATAAGTCATACTATTAGTACACTTTAAAAAATTTAATTAAATTATGGAAGAAATTTATGGGGAGTTCCTTTTTATAAAATACGATATTAATATAATACCTCCTAAGAAAATAATCTAAATTAAAAATAATGCTATTTTAATTTTTGTTATTAATCGATGGCATTGGGTTAGGCATTTAATGTGTTCTTTTAATTTCCTTCCCTAATTATCTAATGGATATTTACAAAGTCACCTTCTAAAAACACGCTTTCCATTTCTACACATGTGTCAGGGAATTCAATACAATTGATGATGGAAAGGAAATAGGAAATCAGCCATAATATTTTTAAGAATCACAAAAATAAGACTCAATTGAAATTTCCATTATTTGGAGAAATTTGTGGAAAAATGCATAGAAAATTATGAGGGAGTTACTCAGAATGAGTCTGTAGTCCACTGTTGATGTGCCAGATTATGGATGATTAAGTACAGGATTTCTCCACTGAAGGACATTTTGCAGGGTATAATTATATAGGTGAGAAAGACTATATATGTGTGTGTGTGTGTGTGTATATTCTTATGTCAAATTATGTCAATCAGTATAATTTGAACCCAAATCAGATATCTAATTTTTATATAAATAAATTGTATCAGTCAATATAATTTGAACCCAAATCTGCCAGCTAATTTTTCTTAGCAACAGATTTGTGACAGCTCTATACCAACACCCGAGTAGACAATGGTTTCCTAACAGTCCAGCACAGTCTGCCCTGGTGAAGGAAGCATTAACAGATGTTTCATCTCAACAGTACTGTAAGTTTTTTTCTGGACATTCGGGTTTTTTTTAACACACTTTAATTTCTGTTTAATAACCTGACATACATATTGATATCTGTATGTTTAATAACCTGACATACATACTTGGGAAAACTTTGTTACTTTTCTTTATTCACAGTTATCTCTTTCACATCCTCCCCCCAAAGCCTGCAGAGGGATACCAGACAAATTGAAGTAATACGCTGTTAGCTAAAGAGTTGTAAAATTACAGCTAATGGACAAATAACATTTTCTCAATCCTAGCTGGGTTTTTTTTTTTTTTCTTCTTTTTCTTTTGTAGCCCACCCCATGATCCAATACAGCGGAAACAATTCAGGGTTAGCAAGAGAGAGACTTAACCACATCTGGCAACAATGAACAATGAAAATTCTATTATTTCAATAGTTGGAGATATATGTGTAAATAAAGGTGAAAGGCAAATAGAAGACACATAATAAATTCAAAGTGATTACTTTTCTTTGAATTCTCCATTTTGTTCAACTACAGAGTGACTGAGATTCCAGGACCCCGTAAGTAGTTACTCTTTCCCCCCTTTCTCAGAGTACTAACTATATAAAAAGTTTAAAGACCCTTCCTGGGGGGGAAATGTTTTCCAGCTGTCAAAATTTAAGCTGAGCTAATAGTAGAGCAAATTTTAAAAGGCATTGTTCCCTGATTAAGTTACTTGTTTGGAGTATGCCTTTTAATCCATTTAAATTTTTATTACTTGCTAAATTTATCTTCTAGAATATCACTGTACATAATAATATCCAGTAGTAATAGATTTTGTATACATTTTGGAGTAATACACTGGAGTTTCTTTAACATATGAAATGAGAATATGTTTCAATATTATTTCAATATCACTAAATTCTACAGTAGAAACACTGCCAAACTAAAGGAGAATACTATTCAGAATACATAGATTTATTCTGAATAATGTACTTACCCAGCACAGCTTCTAAAGGAATTCTTGGTGAAATATTCTTAGGATGGAATTTGATTTTCTGAGATTTCTACAGAAGAGATTTACCCCCGGGGCAAGGTGAGGAAGAGGGAAAGCCTTGTAATGTAATCCCGCCGGCAGGCTGAGGTCCAGTTAGCAGAGCTTGATGATCCTAAATCAGGAGGTGATACTCTCTGCTGGAGAGAGAGGGTTGTTCTGAGTAGATTGGAAGTGTTGTCACATTGTATGTGCTCAGCAGCAGAAGGGAAACATCAGAGCTTCCTGTTACATCACTCTGACCCCGCCTGCAGTTAGTGTTAGGTTACTTTCTTTCTCAAATAGCATACCCCAGGAAAGCAGCACTCCTTTCTTATTCTGAGACATGAGCAAGAAGCAGCCTGAACAGACAGAGATCATATGCTGTATGAATACATTGTTAGCAGCAGAGCTGGCTGGATTTCACCTTGACGGAGTTCTGTTAGAACTTGCCACATGGAGCTGCCTGTGATTTGAAGGAAATCTGAATATAATATCCTGCTCCAACAATTAAAGGAGTTAGGGGAGTGTGAGTGTGGTGTGTGCGTGTGTGTGTTGAATTATACTTTACAAAGCATTGAGGAACTATTATTTAACATGTCTTTCTTCATAAGTAAACACAAAAATAATATCTGCATCCATCATAATTAACTCTGTGATCCAACTCTTACTGAGTTCTAATAACCAGAGCCATTATCCGATCAGTTTTTCACAATTAAATGATGAAACTTTATCCTGTTTTTAACATTTTTAACTTTTTTTACTTTGTCCATGACATAACTATGTGTGTATATGTCATAAACAAAACCACTGTGTGTGTATGTGTTGTGTGTGTGTACATATACACAGGATTTTTTGTCATTATATATAGGAATATATATTAGGGAAAATGATCTTTTGACAACATATGTATAAGTTTAAAATAATTGCAAATATTTTAATATATTTAACTTATTATCTTATCACCTATGAAATAAAAAAGTAATTTATATTACGTTTATCCCTCAAAATAACCTTACCAAAAATGCAGATCACTTATAATGATTATGTAAAATATGTAACATACTCTAATTTTTTAGAAAAAGTTTTCCCTCAAAACATAATTTTATTCCAAATGTGTTTAATAAATCATTGGACATTATCTGGGAAGAATGCTTTAAATTTGAAATGCACGTGTTTTTAGATAATATGGTAAGTGTTTGAGGTACAACAATGATCATAATTGCTGAAGCCTAAACAGCACTGGGCATCAATTTCTTCCCCTGTAAACTAGAAGAGATGAATTAAATAATATATAAAATCGCTTATATCTCTAAGATTTTGAATCAACAAATTATGTAACATTTAGAAATAGGTAAGATACTGGGATAATTATTCAATTCTTAGTAAATCTGAGATCAGAGGCACTGGAAATATTAGTAAATTACTGCAAAATTCAGGAATAACAATTTTTGTTAACTAACAAAGGAAGACAAGGCAACATAAATTAAAAGGATACCATGCTCTGAAGCAGTACGCTCCTGTTGACATTTTTATTATCTGGATCCATGGAAGAAACTTATTACACATCTTTGATTTTAAGATCAATAGGATCAAGGTGAATAAAAATAAATAGACTTAAAAATAGGATATATACTAATCTCTGTCAGTAATAGTTAAAAGACTTGTAAGAAACTGAGTGTTACAACTTTGGTTATTGAGAGATAGAAATAACCAGAGGGGTTAAATTGCCAGGTTATAGAATATTGTATTTTCAGTTACAGTTTGGTTAGCTTTGCTTTGGGAGGCTGCTGAGACGTACTTCATTTTGAGCTATTTCCTTCAGCTCATTGGAGGAAAAGTCAATGTTGCAAACTATGTCTGGCTCCACAAACAGGGTTCTTTAGTCAGAATACTGCTGGAGATAATCCCAAGTGAAAGCTTGAATGAATTCTGCCACGAGGGAGGACACTGCTCAGGGAACTACTAAGAAAGAAGTAGAAAGCACTGGGGTTGGACCCAGAGACGTGAAATTCCAGTCCTGGTTCTGACACTCTCTAGTGTGACTTTTGACAAAACTTTTTAGGTCTTAGTGTTCCCATCTGAAAATCCAGAGTGGAATCAAGTACTAGATTTTAATATCTGAATGATCACTGTCCATGTCTTCCCATCTTCCATGTTTTATATAATATCTGACCCCTAGAAAGAGATTAATATAGCTTTTGAACTTAAGTTATGAAAAACTAAAACTTTTCCCAGTAAGTTCTCAAAAGCATTAATTTTTTTTCAAAGATTCTTTTATTTCATTTGCCCAATACTAGTAAATTCTGGTGAATAAAAAGTCTATGCTTGGAACTTACGTCTTAAGACTCTTACACCAATGCTCTTTCTCCTCTACTTTACATCAAGTGATATACTAAAGGCTAATAGAGATATCATATTCCTATTTAAATGATTGGTCAGGCATATGGTTATAGTCCATGAAGATTCTTGGATAATTCTTATGGGTATCATCGATAAGCCTTATTTAGAGGTAATAGGCAAACTGCATCCCGCTAGTCAGATCCTTAAGAGTTGCCATTTTATAAACTCCAGATGAAATAAATGGCATGAAGACTTCCAGGGAGCCCCTCTGGGTATGGAGGGACAAGACAAAAGATGGATGATGCAAATTTCTCAAGTACACACTGAAATATGATGACAAATATTTAAGAAAATGCAGTAGAACAAAATGAAAATATTTCAGTAATCAATGAGGTGATTCTTAGGCAATGTGGCATTAATCAATAAATTAATTCAGCATTATGTATTTCATATATATATAAAATAATCTTTTTCCATACAGATTGAAGACACTGGTGACCATTTAATAATTAGTGATCAAGCTTATTTTTTGAGCTATGTACTGTAATAGTTGTGTTGGGGAGTTACGGAAAAAAAGGATGTGTCCTGCT